>NC_058412.1:57374720-57429436 GCF_002201575.2 Neomonachus schauinslandi
AAATAAATAAATAAATAAATAAATAAATAAATAAATAAATAAATAAAATAAATAGGCATAGGATTTAGAGCCGAGTCTGAGGAGGAGGCTCTTGTTCCCTGCACGCCATCCGCCACCTTCCTGGACATGGGCGAGGGAGCGAGAGCATCGCCACTGTAGCCTCCAGAGAAGACAAGGGCATCTCGGCCTCCACTACTGCCCTTGTTTTCACCTACAGCAGCTAGCCGCATGGGCAAGATGGCAGAGGAGTAGGAGACCTAAATTTCATCTGGTCCCAGGAATTCAGCTAGATAGGGATCAAACCATTCTGAACATCTACAAACTCAACAGGAGATTGAAGCAAAGAATAGCAGCAACTCTACGAACAGAAAAGCGACCACTTTCTGCAAGGTAGGATGTATGGAGAAGTGAATCAGAGGCGATATTTGGGAAGATAGACTGGGGGGAAGGGAGCCTCCATTAGCTGGCTACCGGCAAGTGATAGAGCAGTGGAGCACAAAATCATAACTTTTAGAAGTCTGCTCCACTGAGGGACATCGCTCCATGGCTAAGTGGGGGGTGGAACCCACGCTGGGACAGAGTGGTCTCAGGACCCTCGGGGTTACAAAAAGACCAGGGATGCCTGAGTGCGGCAGAGCTCCCAGGTGTCAGAGCAGGGAAACTGGCTGCAAAGACGGAGCCAAGGAGTGGTCTCTCAGCTCAGGGTTGCCATAAACCGTGATCCGCGGCACAGTTGGGCCACTGCTCTTCCAGCAGGGACCCAACAAGTGACAGATCCAGGGAGACTCCCCTTTCTCCCCAGGAGGATCAGTGTGGGAGCCCACTGCAGGAATCTGCTGGGTTTGGAGACTCCAAATGGGGTCATGTGCCAGAAATAGGAACACTTGGTCACAGGCCGGGTGAGCATGGAGTGCGGCTGGAGACCAGGGAGACAGGAGTGATTGACTGCTTTTCTATGAGGGCCCACTGAGGAGGGGGCCCCTGAGTTCTCGGCTCCTCCAGGGCCAGAGATTGGGAGGCCGCCATTTTCATTCTCATCCTCCAAAGCTGTACGGAAAGCTTTCAGGGGACAAAAGCTACCAAGGGCAAACCTGAGCAGATTACTTAGCCTGGCCCTTGGCAAGGGCAGTGCAATTCCACCTCGGGCAAAGACATTTGAGAATCACAACAGGCCCCTCCCCCAGAAGATCATCAAGAACAGCCCACCAAGACCAAGTTTACGGATCAATGAGAATGGCAAAATCCCAGTGCTAGAGGAATACAACACATAGAATTCATGGCTTTTTCCCCCATGATTCTTTAGTCTTTCAAAGTTAATTTTTTAAAATTTTCTTTATTTTTTTTCTTTTTCTATTTTTTTAGTTGAATTTTTCTTCTTTCCTTTTTCAACCAACATCTTATCTCATCAATTCCCTTTTTAAAATCTTTTTTAATTTTCATTTTTACAGCCATATTCTCTCCCTTCATTGTATTTAACCTTATTTTTCGTATACATATAAGTTATTCTTTCTTTAAGATTTTGGGATATAGTTTCTTCTAACAGACCAAAATATACTCTAAATCTAGTGTATGATTTTGTCCTAGTCTCCCGCCTCATCACATTCTCTCTCTTTATTTTTTTAACTTTTTTCATTCTTTTTTCAACCAACTTCTTATCAATTCCTTTTTTTAAATCTTTTTTAATTTTCATCTTTATAGTCATATTCCATCCCTTCATCGTATTTATCCTTATTTTTGTATATATATATACAATTTCTTCTAACAGACCAAAATACACCCAAAATCTAGTGTGTGGCTCTGATCTATTCACCAGCCTGATCATATTCTTTTTTTTTTTTTCCTCTGTTTTCCCCCCAGTTTTGGGTCTCTTCTGATTTTTTTAGTGTATATTTTTCTGGGGTCATTGTTACCCTTTTAGCTTTTTGTTCTCTCATTCATCTATTCCCCTCTGGACAAAATGACGAGACGGAAAAACTCACCTCAAAAATAAAAAAGAACAAGAAGCAGTACCAACTGCCAGGGATCTAATCAATACAGACATTAGTAAGATGTCAGAACTGAGTTCAGAATGACGATTAAAAGATAGTAGCTGGGCTTGAAAAAAGCATGGAAGATACTAGAGAATCCCTTTCTGGAGAAATAAAAGAATTAAAATCTAACCAAGTTGAAATCAAAAAGGCTATTAATGAGGTGCAATCAAAAGTTGATGCTCTAACTGCTAGGATAAATGAGGCAGAAGAGAGAATTAGTGATATAGAAGATCAAATGATAGAGAATAAAGAAACTGAGGAAAGAGAGAGAAAGGCAAAAGGTATATTGGAGCAAATTAAAGCAGAGAACTTCCCTAATTTGGGGAAGGAAACAGGCATCAAAATCCAGGAGGCACAGGGAACCCCCCTCAAAATCAATAAAAATAGGTCAACACCCTGACATCTAATAGTAAAGCATACAAGTCTCAGAGACAAAGAAAAAATCCTGAAAGCAGCTTGGGACAAGAGGTCTGTAACCTACAATGGTAGAAACATTAGAGTGGCAGCAGACCTCTCCACAAAGACCTGGCAGGCCAGAAAGGACTGGCATGATATATTCAGAGCACTAAATGAGAAAAATATGCAGCCAAGATACTATATCAGCTAGGCTGTCATTGAAAATAGAAGGAGAGATAATGAGCTTCCAGGACAAACAAAAACTAAAAAAATTTGTGAACACCAAACCAGCCCAAAAAGAAATGTTGAAAGGGGTCCTCTAAGCAAAGGAAGAGCCTGAAAGGAACAGAGACAATATACAGTAACAGTCACCTTACAGGCAATACAATGGCACTAAATTCATATCTTTCAATAGTTACCCTGAATGTAAATGGGCTAAATCCCCCCATCAAAAGACACAAGGTATCAGAGTGGATAAAAAAACAAGACCCATTATATGCTATCTGCAAGAGACTCATTTTAGACCCAAAGACACCTCCAGATTTAAAGTGAGGGGTTGAAGAAACATTTACCATGCTAATGGACACCAAAAGAAAGCTTTTGCTTTCTTTTGATATAAGGATTGCCACCCTTATATCAGACAAATTAAATTTTAAATCAAAGACTATAAGAGATGAGGAAGGACACTACATCATACTTAAAGGGTCTATCCAACAAGAAGATCTAACAATTTTAAATATCTATGCCCCTAAAATGGGAGCAGCCAATTATATAAGCTAATTAATAACAAAATCAAAGAAACACATTGAAAATAATACAATAATAGTAGGGGACTTTAACACTGCATTCACTGCAATGGACAGATCATCTAAGTAGAACATCAACAAGGAAATGACACACTGGACCAGATGAACTTCCCATATATATTCAGAACACTCTATCCCAAAGGAACAAAATACACATTCTTCTCTAGTGCACATGGAACATCCTCCAGAATAGATCACATCCTGGATCAGAAATCAGGTCTCAACCAGTACCAAAAGATTGGGATCATTCCCTGCATATTTTCGGACCACAATGCTTTGAAACTAGAACTTGATCACAAGAGGAAAGTTGGAAAGTTCGAAAGAACTCAAATACATGGAGATTAAAGAGCATCCTACTAAAGAATGAATGGGTCAACCAAGAAATTAAAGAAGACTTAAAAAAATTCATGGAAACCAATGAAAATGAAAACACAACTGTTCAAAATCTTTGGGATGCAGCAAAGACAGTCTGAAAAGGAAAGTATATAGCAATACAAGCCTTTCTCAAGAAACAAGAAAGGTCTCAAATACACAACCTAACCCTACAGCTAAAGGAGCTGGAGAAAGAACAGCAAATAAAGCCTAAACCCAGCAGGAGAAGAGAGATAATAAAGATCAGAGCAGAAATCAATGAAATAGAAACCAAAAGAACAATAGAACAGATCAACGAAACTAGGAGCTGGTTCTTTGAAAGAATTAACAAGATTGATAAACCCCTGGCCAGACTTATCAAAAAGAAAAGAGAAAGGACCCAAATAAATAAAATCATGAATGGGAGAGGAGAGAACACAACCAATACCGAAGAAATACAAACAATTATAAGAACACATATGAGCAACTATAAGCCAGCAAATTAGACAATCTGGAAGAAATGGATGCATTCCTAGAGACGTATAAACTACCAAAACTGAATCAGGAAGAAATAGAAAACCTGAACAAACCCATAGCCAGTAAGGAAATTGAAACAGTCATCAAAAATCTCCCAACAAACAAGAGCCCATGGCCAGATGGCTTCCCAGGGGAATTCTACCAAACATTTAAAGAAGAACTAATACTTATTCTTCTGAAACTGTTCCAAAAAATAGAAATGGAAGGAAAACTTCCAAACTCATTTTATGAGTCCAGCATACTGATACACACAGCATGAATGAATTTTGACATAATTAAGTTGAATGAAAAAAGCCAGACAGAAAGAATATATAATTATAATTCCATTTATATAAAATTCTAGAGGACACAAACTAATCTATAGCAATAGGAAACAGATCAGTGCTTGCCTGGGGATGGGGTAGGGATAGGACAAAGGGACACAAGAAAACTTTCAGGGGTGATCCGTATGTTCATTATCTTGATTGTGGTGATGATCTCACGGGTGTATTCATATGTTAAAACTTATCATATTGACACTTTAAACATATGCATTTTATTGTATGCCAATTATACCTCAGTAAAGCATGTGTTTTTTTGTTTTTTGTTTTTTTTAAGTAACATTCCTACCTTGGAATACAGAAGTGAAGTGCAAAGAGTAACAGTTGTTATTAATCTCACTGTCAAAAAGTTAATATTTGGGCATATTTACTTCCAGCCCAATTTCTTTATAAATACACTTTTAAAAACATACCTGAAATAAAACTGTATCTGTGTTTTTTTAAATCCCCATGATGTGCAGGAATGAGAATCATTGCTTTTGCTGTTGGTTTCTCATGTCTCAGTGAACAGAAGATGCTAATCTTTTGGGTTGACTGGGACCTACTTTGGCAGAAGTGCCTGCCCTGTGCTCAGCCTCCATTCATTCATTACAAAAGTATTTTGTAATGATTCCCTACAACATAGTATGCACTGTGCCAGGTGCCGAGATACTTCCTGCTCTAAACAAGGACAACTTTTTGGCTTCCTGGAGCAAAGAATGGTTGGAGGTGCTCTTCCCACCCATAGTAGTTTTACCCAAATGTCTGCTAGGAAACGTGGCCCTGATATAACTGAGAGATTCATGACTCTTCAGGTTGCTCATTCCTGGTGAAGTTTTCTTTTAGGGAAAGCACAAACATGACCACATCCTTCCTACCACTGAGGAATTACTGTTGTGAGGGTTTTTTATGCAGATGTATAAACACATGTGCTCCTGAATTGAGCTGAAAGTGTTAACCAGGTGGTACACTGGTACTACTAGCATCACATGCCTTAGTTTTTGACTCCTGGTAGGAGACTTGATCTAGCTTCTCAAATAATCCTGGAATTTCCTAAAGAGCTTGAATCCACATCTTTAGGACAGTGTTACATGGGAACTTAAGACATGTGATGTGGCCAAATGAATGGCCTAGTTCATTTAGCTGGAGGAGAAACAGGAAACCTGCCCAATTCTTTCACCAAGCCCTTCAAGGCCCCGATTGAGCTTGCATCCCATAGCCTTACAACTGGGAGAGACTCTCTGCCCCATCTTGGACAGGACACTCATTTGGCAAGTGTGGAGAAGTAGCCAGCTCCTTCACAAGCTGTGTCCTGCTGCTTCTTTCTCCAGCCCCTATACTTGCAACCACTGAAGCTCTTCCCACCTTAAAAAAAAAAATTTACACACCTTTCTCAACTCCAGGTTTCAGTTTAAATGTTGTTTCCTCAGGGAAGCCTTCCCCATCCTTCCAGATTAGGTTAGATTCCCCCATTAAATACTGCCAGGGCCTACTAACCTATTCCTTTTTAGCCTTTATAATAATCAATATTTATATAGTCCTACTTTAAATATCTACCTCTAGACTGTAAGCTTCTTGGGGACAGTGACTATATCTGTCTTGGTTACCATAATATTCTCCTTGTCTAACAAATGCCCAACACTTAGTTCTTCCCACACATATTTGTAGAATGGATGAGCTGCCCTAGTCTAGTCCAGGACTCCTCCTTTTCAGCTAAACAGCTCTTTCCATTTTCAACTTTTTACTCACCATGTCCCCGACCCTACCCCACCCAAATATGAGCCCCAGGAGAATCTGGGCTGGGAGAGGAATCTGAATTACACATATAACACTGGAATCAGAAAAACCATGCCCTTTTGGTGATTCAGCCTTTGTTTCTGACCAAAGCTCTTCCTCTAAGCTCTTCACTTAAGATGGATTTTCTCTCCAAGAGAACTCTTGGTCTTTGCCTTAAACACCTAAGTCCCTTCCCAGCACACATTCTCCATCAATAGAGTCAGGGTTGTGAAGAGGCAATTCCGGGAGGCTGTTAGTGTAGTGTTTGTGGCTTTTCCCCCCTTTCCAACCCATTTATAAACTTTGAATCCATACTTGGCCTTTTTTAACCACTTACCACATCTTCTGATCATCTGGTTATTGATAATTCAAATCACTTAAATCTGAAAACCTTAAATATTCTTCAAAACTCAGTGGACATTTTGGTCTTCTGGGGTCACCCAGGCAGCTTTCTCAGAGGCTATAAGGTCTGTGTGGAGATATAACTGTTGCTCCTCTGGAGGGCAGACCATACCACATGCTCAGAATCAGAGGTCAGGAAGGATCATATACTGGTCCCTGCCTGGCCAGCAAACCCTATTATCAAATTACTATTTTTATACTTTTTGGAGGAAAATAATTCTCATGTTATTTCTCCATTACAGAGTAGATAGGATTAATACTTATTACATGGAGCCAAAGATTAAATAATTCTCAGATTGACTGCCTAGTGGATATGGGATTTCCGTTTGGAATGACAAAACATTTTGGAACTCGATAGAGGTGATGGTTGCACAGCATTGTGAGTGTACATAAATGTCACTGAATTGTATACTTTAAAATGGTTAATTTTATGTTATGTGAATTTTTTTTTAAAGATTTTATTTATTTATTTGAGAGAGAGAGAATGAGAGACAGAGAGCATGAGAGGGAGGAGGGTCAGAGGGAGAAACAGACTCCCTGCCGAGCAGGGAGCCCGATGCGGGACTCGATCCTGGGACTCCAGGATCATGACCTGAGCCGAAGGCAGTCGCTTAACCAACTGAGCCACCCAGGCGCCCCGTGAATTTTACTTCAATTAAAAAATTATCACTAATTCTCAAGGAACATAGAATTTCTCTCACAAGAGTCTAGGAATTTCAGTTGGTCATTGCTGAAGTCATAAAATTCCTCAGAGGTGTGGCCATCTGTCTTCCTTCCCCCAACCCCGTATCATTTGAAGCCAGCTGGATTTAACCTACTACTTAAAGATTCCATTTTAGAAAACAACTTGTAGCAGCAAATTGTTGGCACAGAGGAATAGCCATAATGGAGGACAACAAAAATACCTCCTGACTAGTTTCTGAATATATCCTTTATAAGGATATTTTACTATGTAACTTCATTAGTTAAAATACTTTCTTGTTGCAATGACATGGATGGAACTGGAGGGTATTATGCTGAGCGAAATAAGTCAATCAGAGAAAGACATGTATCATATGACCTCACTGATATGAGGAATTCTTAATCTCAGGAAACAAACTGAGGGTTGCTGGAGTGGTGGGGGCTGGGAGGGATGGGGTGGCTGGGTGATAGACATTGGGGAGGGTATGTGCTTGGTGAGCGCTGTGAATTGTGTAAGACTGTTGAATCACAGACCTGTACCTTTGAAACAAATAATACATTATATGTTAAAAAAAAAAAAAGAAGAAGAAGAAGAAGATAGGAGGAGGAGAAGAATGAAGGGGAGGAAATCAGAGGGGGAGATGAACCATGAGAGACTATGGACTCTGAAAAACAAACTGAGGGTTCTAGAGGGGAGGGGGTGGGGGGATGGGTTAACCTGGTGATGGGTATTAAGGAGGGCACCTTCTGCATGGTGCACTGGGTGTTATACGCAAACAATGAATCATGGAACACTACATCAAAAACTAATGATGTAATGTATGGTGATTAACATAATAATAATAAAAAAATACTTTCTTGTTGTTACATCTTAGAATATATGAGGTGGATATGAAATTTTAGTCATATTAACAATGTATTTTAGATGAATTCACAAGCTATGCTATTCTCACGGCAAATGAATTCATTTATTCAGTCAACAACAAATATTTTTTGAGTATCTTTTATGTGTCAGTCAGGTTATTAGGTGCTAGGAATACCAAGATGAGTAAGACATAACCCCTACTCAAAAATTTGTGATCTAATAATCACATTAGTTATACAGATGATCATGTTTCAAATATAGAAATCTAGATCAGAAGATGAAGTGAGCTTCAAGGTATCAAGAGCCTGTTTGTCAAGGTCACTGCTATATCCCCCATACATAATAGGTCTGGCATATTGAAGGAACCCAACAGATACTTTCTGATACATGGATGAAGCTTTCCACAATTGTATGCTATTTTCACTGTTTTATGTAGTTCTTATGTAAACCAGCATTGAGTCAAACCAGAAATGCCCAATTTATTGGCTTTAATCTAAAAAGTGTAATGAATGCATTCTTTCTTATCCTTCCCAGTGTGCAAATATCATTTTCATGTCAATCTTCAGATTGTCTGCTATTAATTCATTTATTCTGCTCACAGTAGTGGGCCAATAACCACAGAAAACACCTTTGGAAAAAGGCATCCATCCTCCTCTCCAGCTTCCTTACTCCCCTCAGTTTCCACTCTCTTGTTTTCTCCAAAGATTCTGATTTCTACATCAGCCTTTACTCTCTCCCCAGATACTTGGACTTAGTGGCTTGGTTTGGGGCTGATTGCCTCAATTTGGTCCATGATGCCACCACTCAAGGCAACTTCCAGCATCTTAATTCTGCCCCGAATCTTGACCACAAAGAAGTGGCAGTCTTGCAATGGTTTTGAAGAACCAGGCCAAGACTTCTACTAATATCCCTATTTGCATGTATTTTTTTAAAAGTTAGTATTATTGCTCAGGAATAATTAGCAACTAGGGCCCAGCCTAAAACAAGATGGATTAATACCATGTTATACTACAACTACCAAGTCACCTTTTCCAAAATTCCTAAAGCAAGCCAAACCAACTGATTTATCCCTGATCATTATCTCACCTATCCGATCCTACCCTTGGGTTGTGTTAGAAAGATACCACAAAGAGAATAGCAGGCTTGTAGTTCATCCTCTTCTGGGGAGAAGGGGAAGCCTCCACCTCCCACTCCAAGTCCAGTGGGCAAGGGAGGAACAAGAGAGCCCACTAGGAAGCCCAGCAGTATACCACTGAGGGACTATGTGGTGGCTGTCTGTGCAGGAGGTCAGCTGGGGAGCTGGGGTCAATCTGCCACTTCAGGCATTCTGGCAGTGGGCAAGCCTTGCCTCGGAACAACTCAAGGAAGGCAGGATTGGGGTGAGTGTCACACATTTTCAGAACCACAGGGTTATCCAGAAAGAAGCAAATACTTACCAAGAGAGAAAGAGATCTTTGTTCTGGTCACTTGACTGTCCTGCCCAACACTGCAAATTCCAGCTTTGGAAAAGGGAGGGAGAGACATTTCAGAATCAGGCTCTCTAATAATCAGGGCCCCAGGTCAGTTGTGCCCTGGAAGGAGAGGAAATGAGATTCCAATTGAGAATGAGATTCAAGTCTTTAAATGACAGAATTTTCATAACCAAAATGAGTAGTTATGGAATCTGAAAGTTAGGAAATTAACTTTCCTAGGAGTTCTAGAAGTTGTTAGAGGCAGGATGGGGAGATTTCACAGAGCTCTGTAGAAAGCAAAGATTGGAGAAAAATAAATCTTCTTCATGTCTAAATACTCTGAGTTGAGTCATAATCAAGCCCTCCCAGAACAGAGTTGTGTCCAGTGATATGTAATCGTGGATATCAGCTTTAAATCTGTCTGGCATATTAAGCTCTCAACCAGGACCACCTTCATGGTTGCAGCCTCACGGGGGCTCCATGCTTATGGTATAACGTTCTGTGGTCACCATCTTGAAGTTCTTAATACTTTCATATTCAAGTTTGTGTTTTGTAAATGAAGTCTGATGGGGCAATGAAGCCTGGAGCCTTAGTTCATGTATAGTCCTACTTCCCACCACATTCCCAGATGGATTCTCCACTACCCACCATCCTATTCCCTGATTTCCAAACCCCTATCCAGGCTCCCCTTCACTGCTCCCACCCAATAGTGGCTGCTGCAGGGCCCTGTAGGGCCCTGGGTGCAGGTATAGGAAGATTTGGGTCAGATGGAAAGGGAGAGTGCCATCTCCATCCTGAGCTAAAAGTGCCACAGTGTGTTGGATGGGGCGCGTCTAGCTTACCCCCAATCCAGGAAGTCAGTGTATCTGGGATTCTCTTGTCCACTATGGGTTGTTGCCAGGAGGCTGGTGGGAAGGGAGACCTCCTTATCCCTGACCAGGGAGCAGAGAGCATTAGTCTAGTGGCTAGTGGCTGGGTGGCATGGGTGGGTAGAATAACTCAGCAGTTAGTGAGCCACGTGGGGTTAGTTTCTCGGTGAGTGTGTGTTTGTGTGTGTGTATATATATATGGGTTAGCCTGGTGATGGGATTAAAGAGGGCACGTTTTGCATGGAGGACTGGGTGTTATACACAAACAATGAATCATGAAATGCTACATCAAAAACTAATGATGTAATGTATGGTGATTAACATAACAATAAAAAATTTTAAAAAAATAAAAAATAAAGCAAAAAAAAATGTCAGTTACTTAAAATAAATTGAAAACATTTGTTAAAGCCAAGATTAGGATGTTGGCTTTTCAAACAACCTATTGGAATTTCAGAGGTTTTGCCTTTGAGATATTGTTGGCAAGAACAATTTCATGAAATGAGAAAAAAAAATTTAAACATGTTGAAATGAATACACATAGTTGGACACTTGCTAAGATCAACTTTCATTGTTTTTTATTTTAATTACTTATCTCTTAAATATTTTCTCTTCCTGATTCATTTTCCCAATTGTAGCACAAACTGCCAGATGTGCATCTAAATACTGTCCTGCCCACTTCTTCCACTATAAAAAAAGATACATGTCTGGCCAGCTATACAACATGTTCTTGCTCCTTCTGTTCTTAGATGAGGTCATGTGAGTAAGTTCACTTGAATGAAATTTGAGTAGTCTTGGCTGTAAAAACCTCCCACACATGCTTCTGTAGGATGGTAACCTGCCTCCAAGATGGCGTCCAATGATTGTTGACTCCTGGTATTTATGTCCCTGTGTAATCCCCTCCTTCACTGACTGTAGCTGACCTATATAACTAATAGGATGTTGCAGAAATGATAAAATGTATAGGTCATAAAAGATATTGCAACTTTCATCTTGCCCCCCTTTTTAAAAGTGATCTCTACAACCAGTGTGGGGTTTGAACTCACGACCCTGAGATCAAGAGCTGCAGTTCAACTGACTGAGCCAACTGGGCACTCTTTATCTTGCCCTTTTATTTATTTATTTATTTATTTATTTATTTATTTATTTATTTATTTATTTATTTATTTTAAATTTTATTTTGTTATGTAGGTCACCATACAGTACATCATTAGTTTTTGATCCATTGTTTTCGTATAACACCCAGTGCTCCATGCAGTCCATGACCTCCTTAATACCCATCACCGGGCTAACCCATCCTCCCAGCCCCCTTCCCTCTAAAACCCTGTTTGTTTCTCAGAGTCCATAATCTCTTATGGTTCATCTCTCCCTCCGATTTCCCCCCTTCATTTTTCCCTTCCTTCTCCCAATGTCCTCCATGCTATTCTGTATGTTCCACAAATCAGTGAAACCATATGATAATTGACTTTCTCTGCTTGACTTATTTCACTTAGCATAATCTCCTCCAGTCCCATCCATGTTGATGTAAAAGTTGGGTATTCATCCTTTCTGATGGCTGAGTAACATTCCATTGTATATATGGACCATATCTTCTTTATCCATTCATCTGTTGAAGGGCATCTCAGCTCTTTCCACAGTTTGGCTATTGCAGACATTGCTGCTATGAACATTGGGGTGCATACGGCCCTTCTTTTCACTACATCTGTGTCTTTGGGGTAAATACCCAGTAGTGCAATTGCTGGGTCATAGGGTAGCTCTATTTTTAAATTTTTGAGGAACCTCCACACTGTTTTCCAAAGTGGCTGTACCAACTTGCATTCCCACCAACAGTGTAAGAGGGTTCCCCTTTCTCCACAACCTCTCCAAAATTTGTTGTTTCTTGCCCTGTCCATTTTTGCCATTCTAACTGGTGTAAGGTGGTATCTCAGTGTGGTTTTGATTTGGATTTCCCTGATGGCTAATGATGATGAACATTTTTTCATGTGTCTGTTAGCCATTTGTGTGTCTTCTTCAGAGAAGTGTCTGTTCATGTCTTCTGCCCATTTTTTGACTTGATTATTTGTTTTTTGGGTGTTGAGTTTGAGAAGTTCTTTATAGAGCTTGGATTCCAGCCCTTTATCTGTAGTGTCATTTGCAAATATCTTCTCCCATTCTGTGGGTTGCCATTTGTTTTGTTGACTGTTTCCTTTGCTGTGCAGAAGCTTTTTATCTTCATGAAGTCCCAAAAGTTCATTTTTGCTCCTGTTTCACTAGCCTTTGGAGACGTCTCTTGAAAGAAGTTGCTGTGGCTGATGTCAAAGAGGTTATTGCCTATGTTCTCCTCTAGGATTTTGATGGATTCCTGTCTCACATTGAGGTCTTTCATCCACTTTGAGTTTATCTTTGTGTAGGTGTTAGAGAACGGTCGAGTTTCATTCTTCTGCATGTGGCTGTCCAATTTTCCCAGCACCATTTATTGAAGAGACTGTTTTGTTTCCATTGCATGTTTTTTCCTGCTTTGTCGAAGATTATTTGACCATAGAGTTGAGGGTCCATATCTGGGCTCTCTATTCTGTTTCATTGGTCTATATGTCTGTTTTTGTGCCAGTACCACGCTGTCTTGGTGATCACTGCTTTGTGATATAGCTTGAAATCGGGCAATGTGATGCCCCAGCTTTGTTTCTCTTTTTCAACATTTCCTTGGCAATTCAGGGTCTTTTGTGATTCCATACAAATTTTAGGATTGTTTCTTCCAGCACTTTGAAAAATATCATTGGAACTTTGATCGGAATGGCATTGACGGTATAGATTGCTCTGGGTAGCATAGACATTTTAACAATGTTTATTCTTCTGATCCATGAGCATGGAATGTTTTTCCATCTTTTTGTGTCTTCTTCAATTTCTTTCATGAGTGTTCTGTAGTTCCTAGAGTATAGATCCTTTACCTCTTTGGTTAGGTTTATTCAGAGGTATCTTATGGTTTTGGGTGCTATTGTAAATGGAATTCTTTCTCTAATTTCTCTTTCTACAGTTGCGTTGTTAGTGTATAAGAAAGCAACTGATTTCTGTGCATTGATTTTGTATACTGCCACATTACCGAATTGTTGGATGAGTTCTAATAATTTGAGGATGGAGTCTTTTGGGTTTTCCACATAAAGTATCATGTCATCTGCAAAAAGAGAGAGTTTGACTTCTTCTTTGCCAATTTGAATACCTTTTATTTCTTTTTGTTGTCTGATTGCTGTTGCTAGGACTTCTAGTACTATGTTGAACAATAGTGGCGAGAGTGGGCATCCTTGATGTGTTCCTGATCTCAAGGGAAAGGCTCTCAGCTTTTCCCCATTGAGGATGATATTTGCTGTGGGTTTTTCATAGATGGATTTTATGAACTTGAGGAATGTTCCCTCTATCCCTATACTCTGAAGAGTTTTAATCAGGAAAGGATGTTGTATTTTGTCAAATGCTTTTTCTGCATCAATTGAGAGGACCATATGGTTCTTCCTCCTCCTCTTATTAATGTGTTCTATCACATTGATTGATTTGCGAATGTTGAACCACCCTTGCATCCCGGGGATAAATCCCACTTGGTCGTGGTGGATGATCCTTTTGATGTATTGTTGGATCCTATTAGCTAGGATTTTGTTGAGGATTTTGGAATCCATATTCATCAGGGATATCGGTCTGAAATTCTCCTTTTTGATGGGGTCTTTGCCTGGTTTGGGGATTAAGGTAATGCCGGCCTCATAGAATGAGTTTGGAAGTTTTCCTTCTATTTCTCTTTTTTGAAACAGCTTCAGTAGAATAGGTATTATTTCTTCTTTGAATGTTTGGTAGAATTCCCCAGGGGATCCATCAGGCCCTGGACTCTTGTTTTTTGGGGGGTTTTTGATCACTGCTTCAATCTTGTTACTGGTTATGGGCCTATTCAGGTTGTCAATTTCTTCCTGTTTCAGTCTTGGCAGCTTATAGGTTTCCAGGAAGGCCTCCATTTCATCCAGATTGCTCAGTTTATTGGCATGTAGTTGTTGATAATAATTTCTAATAATCGTTTCTATTTCCTTGGTATTAGTCATGATCTTTCCCCTTTCATTCATAATTTTATTAATTTGGGTCCTTTCTCTTTTCTTTTGGATAAGTCTGGCCAGTAGTTTATCGATCCTGTTAATTCTTTCAAAGAACCAGCTTCTAGTTTCGTTGATCTGATCTACTGTGTTTCTGGTTTCTAATTCATTGATGTCTGCTCTAATTTTAATTATTTCTCTTCTAATGTGTGGCTTAGGCGTCGTTTGTTGCTTTTCCTCTAGTTCTTTAAGGTGTAGAATTAGTTGGTGAATTTGGGATTTTTCTTTTTTTTTTGAGTGAGGCTTGGATGGCTATGTATTTCCCCCGTAGGACCACCTTTGCAGTATCCCATCAGTTTTGGCCGATGTGTTTTCGTTCTCATTGATTTCCATGAATTCTTTAAGTTCTTCTTTGATTTCTTGGTTGACCGAAACATTCTTGAGCAGAGTGGTCTTTAGCTTCCAAGTGCTTGAATTTCTGCCAAATTTTTTCTTGTGATGGAGTTCCAGTTTTAAAGCATTGTGGTCTGAGAATATGCAGGGAATAATCTCAATCTTTTGGTATAGGTTGAGACCTGATTTGTGACCCAGTATGTGGTCTATTCTGGAGAAAGTTCCATGTGCAGTTGAGAAGAATGAGTATTCTGTTGTTTTAGGGTGGAATGTTCTGTATATATCTATGAGGTTCAGCTGGTCCAGTGTGTCAATCAAAGCTCTTGTTTCCTTGTTGATTTTCTGCTTAGATGATCTGTCCATTGCTGAGAGTGGAGTATTGAGGTCTCCTACAATTAACATATTGTTATCAATGTGACTCTTTATTTTGGTTAACAGTTGGCTTATGTAGATGGCTGCTCCCATGTTGGGGGCATAGAAATTTACAATTGTTAGATCTTCTTGTTGGATAGACCCTTTAAGAATGATATAGTGTCCTTCTGTGTCTCTAATTACAGACTGTAGTTTAAAATCTAATTTGTCTGATATAAGAATTGCTACCCCAGCTTTCTTTTCAGGTCCGCTGGCATGGAAGATGGATCTCCATCCCTTCACTTTCAGTCTGGATGTATCTTTAGGTTCAAAATGAGTCTCTTGTAGACAGCATATGGATGGGTCCTGTCTTTTTATCCAATCTGCAACCCTGTGCCGTTTTATGGGAGCATTTGGGCCATTCACGTTGAGAGTGATTATTGAAAGATATGAATTAATTGTCATCATATTGCCTGTGAAGACCTTGTTTTTATAGAATTGTCCCTATAAATTTCTGTTGTATATCACTCTTGGGGTCTTTCTCCTTTTATAGAACCCCGCTTAATATTTCTTGCAGGGCCAGCTTAGTGGTCACATGTTCTTTCAGTTTCTGCCGGTCATGGAAGCTCTGCATCTCTCCATCCATTCTCAATGACAGCCTTGCCAGATAAAGTATTCTTGGCTGCATGTTTAATACCCTGAATATGTCTTGCCAGGCCTTTCTGGCTTGCCAGGTCTCTGCAGATAGGTTTGATGTTATTCTGATGTTCCTCCCTCTGTACGTAAGGAATCTCTTCCCCCTAACTGCCCTTAAGATGGTTTCGTTGGTTCTAAGATTTGCAAGTTTTATTATTACATGCCAGGGTGTTGGCCTGTTTTCCTTGATCTTAGGAGGGGTCCTCTCTGCCTCTAGGACTTGAATGTTTGTTTCATTCCCCAGATTAGGGAAGTTCTCAGCTACAATTTGCTCAAATACATCTTCTAGTCCTCTCTCTCGCTCCACTCCCTCCGGGATTCCAATTATTCTGACATTGGAACGCTTCATGGTGTCACTTATTTCTCTGATTCTAATTTCATGGATTCTGAGTTGTTTTTCCCTGGCCTCCTCTTTTCCCTTTTTATCTATTATATTGTCTTCCAGGTCACTTATTCGTTCTTATGCCTTACTTACCCTAGCTGTTAGATTATCTAGATTGGATTGGATCTCACTGATAGCATTTTTAAGTTCTGCCAATTCACCTTTCATTTCTGCCCTTAGAGACTCTATGTTGCCATTAATTGATTTCTCCATTCTAGCCATTGTCTTCACAATTGCTAGCCTGAATTCCATCTCCAACATCTTGGTTATATCTGAATCCATTTGTAAATCTGCAGCATAAGTCATAATCTCTGAGTCTTTTCTATTTTGGAGGTTCCTCCTCCTAGTCATTCTGTTTATGGGTGGTTTAAGGAATGCATAGAGTCCAAATTATTGACCACAACCCAAGCAAGATGCACCTGTTTTCTGGGGATTAGGGTTGCTGGCCTCTTGTTCTCCCAGCCTGTCTTCTGGGGGAGGGGCCTGCCACACTGTTACTCAGGCAACCCTGTTTGGGCGGAGTTGGGAATCAGTGGGAATCAGGTTTGGGGGCTTTTCTTCTCTGGCGGCTTTCCCTGGTGGCTTTCCGGGTCTCTTCTGCGAATCAGAGCAGAAGAGACCATTTCCAACCCTCTGCCTCAGAGCAGTGAGACCGCAGTCTGTTCTTCAGTGAGCTCTCCAGGCCACACCGTCTCTGTTTTTGTCTGTGCCGCTATAAACTGCAGCGTCCTGGGTTGTGTGCCCCTCCGCAGCACCCCCAGTCCTGCCTCCAGGTCAGGGCACGTCTCTGCCCTTTGTGCTTCTAAAACTGCCAGCTGCTCCCAGCTCGTCCACACGACCCCGCCACTCTGTGTTTCTGCCCCGGGGGCTGCCCTAAAGTCCTTTCCCTGCCAGTACCAGTCTGCGAGTCCATGCCCTGTCCCTAGCGAGCGAGGCTGTCTCTCACTGGTGGTGTAGGATCCCCACGGCCAGGCACCCTTCCGCTGCTGTTTATCCTCCGATATCTGCCCGCAGAATCACGGCTCCCCACTTGGTACCTCGAAACCAACCACCTGCGATATTCTGTTTGTAGAGATCCAGATCTTCTTACATCTCAGGCTGATTTTGTGGGTGCTCAGAGTGGTCTGGTAGATAATCCAGCTCAATTCCAGGGACCAGTTGAAATAGGGTCCCCTACTCCTCTGCCATCTTTCCTTCCCCCCATCTTGCCCTTTTAGATCACTTTCTCTGAGTGAAGTTAGCTGCCTGTCATGAAGACATTCCAACAAACCTATCGAGAGGTCTGTGTAGGAAGGAACTGAAGCCACCTGGCCATAGCCATCATTAATTGAGATCTCATCAATAATATGAGAAGCAAATACTTCAGCCTTTGTTGAGCCTTCATATGACTGTAGCTACCACAGATATCTAACTGCAAACTCTGGCTCAAAGAAAGGGATCCAGAACTATTAGGCTAAGCCACTTCCAAATTCCTGACCCACAGAAACTATGAGATAACAAATATTAAATTGTAGTTTTAAGCTGCTAAATTTGTTTTGCAGCAATAAATAACAGATGCATCCAGTCAGCTGAATGGCAATGCTCACAGTCTTGGAAATCACATGTTGAAGAGTTCAGAGCTGTAATCAGCTCAGGTTCCTGAATGACTAGATAGAGGAGAAACTTCTCTAGTTTCTCCACTCCCGACATCAATCTGGACTGTAGAGAGAGAAATAAACATATTTAGAGCCGTTAAATTTTGGGGTCTAAATTTTATGATAGTTCAGCATGTCCTAACTAATACATCAAATTTATATTCTATATCTTTCTTTCTTTAAGTCTTATGTATATATGACGATATTATTCTGCTGTGCAAGGATTACTATTAGAATAGTTCTTTAAACACTATCAAAAACACTTCATTGGTTAAAAATCATGTGATTAAATATTGAAAGTACTTTTCCCATCTGCAAATCCTATTTTATTTGCCCAACCCTGGCATAGATGCAGTTAATACTATGATGACCCTGCCCAGATCCACTTTATGTGCTTGAAGCACCTGCCCCCAGTACCTGTGAGTGTGGATGGTAATGGCTTACAACTCTCCAGGGAATTGCCATCAACCAATGAGAGCCAATGTAGGAAATCATGCCCCGTCCATAGATAACCCACAACAAATGGACAAATAAAATGATGGTATAAAAGTCCAGCCCTGGGCACCTGGGTGGCTCAGTTGGTTAAGCGACTGCCTTTCAGCTCAGGTCATGATCCTGGAGTCCCGGGATCAGTCCCGCATCGGGCTCCCTGCTCAGCGAGGAGCCTGCTTCTCCCTCTGACCCTCCCCCCTCTCATTTACTCTCTCTCATTCTCGCTCTCTCAAATAAATAAATAAATCTTTAAAAGTCCAGCCCTGTTGCCACAAGGAATGAGAGGTCTCTGGTGCTGTTTATACCCAGAACTCTCCCCTCTGTAGATTGGGCTAAGGCTGGACTTTATGTGATACCAGATCCTTACTTGGCAACTCTTTTTGCTTCCCTATCACATTCCTCTCTCTCCCTTACAGATTTTTTCCAAAGAATGGTCTCACAACAAGCCACATGCACTCAAATCCCTATCTCAGATTCTGCTTTTAGGAAATCTAATCTAAGACTACCTACTTTCATGAAACTAGACAGGAGAGGTGAGATCTTCTCAGTTATTTATAAGACTGATATATTTGATTCATGACTGAAAAAATGTATTCTCAGTCCAAAACCTTGAAAAGACTTTAAAAAAGAAAAACAATAGAGAAAAGTAAGAAAGCCAAAAGCTTATAATCTGACAATACCAACAAAATTGAAAAATCCTAAAATCAAGAAAAAATACAACATAAATCACCAATATCAGAAGAACAGGGAGATTATCACTATAAATCCTACAGACATTAAAAAGATAATAAGATAATACTATGAAAAATGTATACCAAAACTCTGACAACTTAGATAAAATGGATAAATTTCTTGAAAAATACAATTTACCAAAGTCAACACAGATTAAACAGAAAATACTCTTAGTCCTATACCTATTAAAGAAATTAAATATATAGTCAAAAACTTTCCAAAACAGAAAACTCTCAATCCAGATGGTTTCATTATGAATTCTACCAAACAATCATGGGAGAAATAACACTAATCTTATAAAAACTCTTTCTTACAGAAAATAGAGAAGAGGGAAGACTAATCCTAAGCCTAAAACCTCACAAACACATTACAAGAAAAGAAAATTATCTACCAATATCTCTCATGAATACAGACCTAAAAAATTCTTGAAAAATGTATTAGTTGAATCCAGCAATATATAACATGAATAATATACCATGACCAAGAAAAGTATAGCCCAAGAATGCGAGGTTTGTTTAACACTCAAAAATCAATCAGTATAACCACATTAACAAAATAAAGGAGAAAAAAACCCTTAGATCATCTTCATTAATGCAGAAAAGCATGGATCAAATTTATCACCCATTTATAAAAACACGAAGGAACTTTCTCAATTTCATGAAAGCCAGTTATAAAAACCTACAGCTAATATTACACTTAATAAATCATACATTGGATGTTTGCCCCCCTTAAATTGGAAACAAGGAGTGGAAGCCCATCTTCCCAACTTCTTTCAACATTGTAATAAAGGTGCTAGCTACTGCAGTAAGGTAAGAAAAATTAAAAAATAAAGAAGAATAAAGAAATAATAAGAATTGTATCTTTCCTCCACTCTGTGTGTCCTAACCACCTACTGCCCAGAGGCAATGCACCCTCCCAGCCTGTTTTTCTTCCATTATACCTAATTCTTCAAAGTTATTTCTCTTTGCTTACATCTTTTGTCATAAAAATATATACTTCTCCCATTGTTTCAGACCCCTAGTCAGAGTTGTCACAGAGGAAAACATCTGAAAAACTATTTCACATGATACGCTCACAATTAAATGTACTATCTCTCCAAAAGATATCTGCATTGAAAAAGCCTGTTTATAAATAATAATAACAAAGGTAACATAACAGAGAAACTATAGGATGGGAATATATTAAACATTTAACATAGTTATTTCATGTAATATGGCAGGCTAGGCACCTGGTTTGTCCTTCTTTAAGAAAACAAAAATTTCTAAATTATATATTTTAAAATATTTAAAATATCAGTGAACTATTAGAAAGTAAGGAATTCTCAGATCAGGGACAAAAAGAGGGAGGAAACTCAGAGAAGTAAGTGTAGCATTTTAGCCAGTTTTCTTTCTCAAGGCATTGACTAAATTGCATGAATTTGAACTTTGGTGATCATGGACTCACAGGACCCACAGAGCAAGAGACAAAGACCAGGGCTCTCCAAAGGTAGTAGTTTGATAGAAGCTCCTCCCTAACTTAATAAAGATGAGACATCAAAGTTCTAAACATTCAGTATAAGCATGACCTAGAAATAAACCTACCCCTTTCCTGTCCTTGGGGTCTACAAAGAGAATTGTCTTTGCTCTTAGCATTGAGCAGAGAAGGAAAAATGTCACCAAGAAGTTGGAATCACAAGATGGCCGTCACACAGGTTTGTAGCACAAATTCATAGGAACTGTGTGTTACCAAAACCTCAAGCTAAGAATTTAAAGGACAGTGTCCCAGATTTCTAGTGTACCAATATGGCTGGTCAGCATCAAATGTAAATCCAATCTGGCACATCCTACCATAGTCTCAAATTTCAAAGAGTTCCAAGAAGTAAAACTTCAAGTAAAATGAACAGCTCACCAGAAAAAAACAGCAAAACACACAAGTAAAAAAGATACCATGAGTGATAAACAGTAGAAACAAATGTTGCCAGGAATATGTTCACATATTTTTCAGACACAAACTATAAAATTAAAATGTTTACCATGCTTAAAGAAATAACAGATAAACTTCACAATATGTTCCAAGAATAAAATATTTCCAAAACATATCCAGCAGAGTAGAAAAGATAATATATTATGACCAAATGAGATTTGTCCTAATAATTTAAGATTGGTTTAATACCAATAAGTTAGTTGATACAATTCACCCATTGACAGGTTAAAGGAGAAAATTTACATGATCATCTCAATGGTTGCAAAAAAGGTGTTTGATAAAACTTAACATTCATTTATAATAAAAACTCCTAGCTAACTAGTTATAGAAGAGGCTTTTTCAGCCGTATTTAAAAGTAAAACTCAAGAAAACATTACATTTATGGTTAGTCATTAAAATAATTTTCTCTGGGGCACCTGGGTGGCTCAGTCAGTTAAGCGTCTGTCTTCAGCTCAGGTCATGGTCCCAGGGTCCTGGGATTGAGCCCCATGTTGAGCAGGGAGCCTGCTTCTCCCTCTGGCTCTCCCTCTCCCCTCCTGCTCATGCTCTCTCAGTCTCAAATAAATAAATAAATAAATAAATAAATCTTTTAAAAATATATTTTTCTCTAAGATTGGGAACAAGACAAGACTGCCTACTTCTGTTTAACATCATACTGCATGTACTTGTCACTGAAGGAAAAAAAGGAACAAAATATAAGAATAAGGATTGGAAAGGGAGAGAATATTATCATTGTTCTCAAATGATGTTGTAGGTAAAAAATTCAAAATAAGCCACCAATAAAATTTTCCAGCTTTACTGACATATAACCGACAACCAATAAATTTTTAATGAATGTGAATTTTTTTTTAAGATTTTTATTTATTTGACAGAGAGAGATACAGCGAGAGAGGGAACACAAGCAGGGGGAGTGGAGAGGGAGAAGCAGGCCTCCTGCTGAGCAGGGAGCCCGATGCGGGGCTCGATCCCAGGACCCTGAGATCATGACCTGAGCCGAAGGCAGACGCTTAATGACTGAGCCACCCAGGCGCCCCTTTAATGAATGTGAATTTAGCAAAAGTTTCCAGATACCAACTCAATACACAAAAATTATGTTTCTGTATAGCAGCACTATTTACTAAATGTTATCTCTGTGTGTATACAGGCATATATACCACAAACATATTTTTAAAACCAGGAAATATCTAGGTATTAATTTAACACCAAAACTTTTAAGAAAAAACAGACTAGAAGATTTTATATTGTAAAGATATCTGTTGTCCCCAATTCGATCTATAGAATCAATGCAATCTCAATCAAATCTCCAATAGATTTTTTTTAAGAGAGGGAGAGGGGGTTGGGGGAAAGGGCAGAGGGAGAGGGAGAGAATCTTAAGCAGGCTCCATGCCCAGCACAGAGCCCGATGCGGGGCTTGATCTCACAACACTGAGATCATGAGCTGAGCCAAAATCAAGAATCAGATGCTTAACTGATTAAGCCACCCAGGTGCCCCTCTGGTAGATTTTTTAAAAGTGGAACTTCAAAGTCATATTCTAAAAGTTTATATGGAGATACAAAGAACCCAAAATAGCCAAGTCACTCTTAAAGAAGATGAATAGGGGCACCCGGCTGGCTCAGTCGTTAAGCGTCTGCCTTCGGCCCAGGTCATGATCCCGGGGTCCTGGGATCGAGCCCCACATGAGGCTCCCTGCTCGGCGGGAAGCCTGCTTCTCCCTCTCCCTTACTTGTGTTCCCTCTCTTGCTGTGTTTCTGTCAAATAAAATATTTAAAAAAAAAAAAGAAGATGAATAAATTTAGGGGACTTGCCCTATGGATTTCAAGACATAAAGCATTGGTTCTTAAGATAATATAGTATCGATACTGGGTAGATAAATAGGTCAATTGAACAGAATTAAAGTTCAGAAGTAGACACTGGCATATAGAGATAATAGATATATGACAGAAGAGGTATGGCAGATGGTAGGAAAGGATGGATTTTTCAATAAATGATACTTGATAAAAATACCCATATGGGAAAATATTACATTGGCTCTCTATCCCACACAATAATCAAAATAAATTTCTGGAAGAAATAAAGACCAAAAAGTCAGAGGCAAAGTTAAAGCCTTTGAAAGATAATATAGGACAATATCTTCATGGAAACAATACGGAAGGATTTCTTTTTTTTTTTTTTAAGATTTTATTTATTTATTTGAGACAGAGAGAATGAGAGAGACAGAGAGCACATGAGAGGGGGGAGGGTCAGAGGGAGAAGCAGGCTCCCTGCCGAGCAGGGAGCCCGATGCGGGACTCGATCCTGGGACTCCAGGATCATGACCTGAGCCGAAGGCAGTCGCTTAACCAACTGAGCCACCCAGGCGCCCCACGGAAGGATTTCTTAAACAAAGAACAAAAAATTAAACAGAGAGGAAAAGGTTGAAATGTAAACTACAACAGAATGAAAAACTGCTGGGGGGTGCCTGGGTGGCTCAGCTGGTTAAGGGTGCAACTCTTGATTTCAACTCAGGTCATGATCTTGGGGCTCTGGAATTGAGCCCTATGTGGAGCTCTGTGCTGGGTGTGGAGCTTGCTTAGGATTCTCTCTCTCCCTCTCCCTTCTGCCCCTCCCCTGCCTCTCTCCCTAAAAAAAAAAAAAAAAAAAAAAAAAAATTAAGAACTTCTGATCATCAAAAGACATGATAAAAAGAATGCAAAGACAGGCTACAAACTACAAGATATTTAAGATCTGTATCTAGAATATATAAGAGCTACTACAAATCAGTAAGAAAATAACAAAATATTTATCAGATAAATGGGCAAGAGCCTTGACCAAACATTTCACAAAAGAAGAAACTTACATGCCCTATAAAGTCATGAAAGCATGTTCAACATAATCAATTATCAAGAAAATGCAATGAGATACCATTTCATGCCCATCAGGCTGACAAAAATTTAAAAATAGACAATACCATATGTTGATGAGCATTTGTATTAATGGGAACTCAGCTGTGCTGGTGGGAGTATTAATGAGCATAAAATACGTTGAAAAATCCTCATAAAGATGAATAGAGGCATACTTTACAACCCAGGAATTCCACTTCTAGATATATACCCCAGTAACTCTTCCTCATGTTCGTCAGGATATGTACAGGAGAACATTCATGGAAGCATTGTTAATAATAGCACTCGTATTAGTAAAGGTTCTCCTGAGAAACAGAGCCAACAAGGTGTGGAGAGAGAGAAGAAAGAGATTTATTTTAGAAATTGACTCAGGCCATTGTGGAGGCTTGGTGAGTCCAAAATCTGCTGGGGAGGCCAGCAGCTGGGGACTCAGGAAAGAATTACAGTTCAAGTCCAAAGGCAGTCTGCTGGCAAACCAGAAAGAGTAAATGTTGCAGATGAAGTGGGAAGACAATCTGCTGACAGAATTACCTCTTGCTCAGGGGAGGTCAGCCTTTTGTTTTATTCAGGTTTTCAATGAATTGAATCAGATCTGGAGGGTACTCTGTTTTACTCAAGTCCACCCATTTAAATTCACATCTCATCTGAAAACACCCACACAGAAACACAAATATCTAGGCACCTGGGCTCAGCCAAGTAAAAATTAACCATTACAACCCAAAATTAGAAAAAAAAAAAAATCTAAATGTCCATCAAGGATAGCCTGGATAAATAAATTCTGGTTTAGGGGCGCCTGGGTGGCTCAGTTGGTTAAGCGACTGCCTTCGGCTCAGGTCATGATCCTGGAGTCCCTGGATCGAGTCCCGCATCGGGCTCCCTGCTCGGCAGGGAGTCTGCTTCTCCCTCTCCCACTCCCCCTGCTTGTGTTCCCTCTCTCGCTGTGTCTTTCTCTGTCAAATAAATAAATAAAATCTTTAAATAAATAAATAAATAAATAAATAAATAAATAAATAAATTCTGGTTTATACATATAATAAATACTAAAGTACCATTGTGGTAAGCACAATTCTAAATTGCCACCCCCATGATCTCTGTGCCTGCTGGTATGCCTTGTATAATCTCTCTAATGCAGGTAGAACCTCTGACTTGTTTCTAACAAATAGAATTGACAAAAGTCATGGGATGTGGTTTATTTATTTTCTTTATTAGGTTATGTTATAGGCAAAGGTAATGGGATATTACCCCCCATAGTTTTGTATATGTGTTATGTCTCTCCATATATTTATGTATGTATGTGTATGTGTACACACACACACACACACACACATCTCTATGTCCATGTATATATATTTAAGCAAACTCTTCTCTCCTGCTGGTGTTGAAGAAGCAAGCTGCCATGAGTTTTAAAGCTTTAAGAAAATGAATTCTGCCAATAACCCCAATACACTTGGAAGCAGATCCTTCCTCCAGTTAAGCCTCCAGAGGAGAATGCAGCCTGGCTGACATCTGAGGGACAACAGCCTGTGAGACTCCGAGCAGAGGAGTTAAGTCACTGTTGACCCTGTGGAAACTGGGAGATAATAAATGTGTGGTGTGGGCGCCTGGGTGGCTCAGTTGGTTAAGCGACTGCCTTCGGCTCAGGTCATGATCCTGGAGTCCCATGATCGAGTCCCACATTGGGCTCCCCGCTCAGCTGGGGGTCTGCTTCTCCCTCTGACCCTCCTCCCTCTCATGTACTCTCTCTCTCATTCTCTCTCTCAAATAAATAAATAAAATCTTAAAAAAAAAATTTTAAAAAAAATAAATAAATGTGTGGTGTTTTAAGCCACTATATTTGTGGTAATTTGTTAACAGCATATAAAACTATTGCAACTATATAGAATTAAAAATCAATAAACTAAGCTATATGTATCAATATAGATGAATCTTCTAAGATTGAACAAAAGAAATAAGTCATAGAGAATACAGACAGTAGGTTCAATTTACATTATGTTTTAAAGCAGATAAAACCCAACCAAAATGTAATTTAGGGAGGCATACATAAAGAGTGAAGTTATAAAGAAAAGCAAAGGAAGAAAATCACAAAAGATGGGAGAGTAGGTTACTTCTGCAAGAGAGTACAGGACCCACATGGAACTCTAAGCTATTAGCAGTGTTCTATTTCATAACCAGAGCTCATAATATTAAAAATAATTTAATTTATAGAATGTACAAATTACATTCCTATATTACAGTTAGCACCGCCCCCCCCCCCCACCAGCCCTCCAGCTCAATCCCTCTCCTTATGGTGGAGTGATTTGAGGGCAGATAAACTTAAATTCAAATCTTAATTCTGTCACTTCTTTGCTGTATGATCTTAATTTAGAGCTATAAAATCAATATCCAGTCTCCAGACTTTCCAGATGAAAGGGCTATAATAAATAACAGCTGAAAAATCATTACCTATTAATGAAAAAATAAATACAAAATCAACAATTTTGAGTTCTAACATATACATAAATACTATGGATATATTTTTAATTAAAAAATGATAGTAATCAACCAACATTGTAGAGAGACTGGTACTCACATGCTGGTAGCATTGCAAATATATAGTCTTTCAGAGGAGTAGGTTTAACCCTATTTGAAATGTGAAATGAGATATTAAAGTATTGCCGTTCTTTGTTTCAGGATTTCTACTTTGAGAAATTTAAGGTTATTTAAGTAAATAATCTTAAAAAGTCAGAACCAAGCCAATGTGTGCAATAGTGTTTGAGGCAAAAGACTTATGACTTATCTTAACTTGAACTTGAAACAACTCAAGTTCCTTAATTTTTATGTAAAGTACCAAAAGTGGAGCACATTGACAATAAAAATAATGTGATAAATATATGCCTTGTGGGGTGCCCAGGTGGCTCAGTCAGTTGGGAGTCTGCCTTCAGCTCAGGTCATGATCCCAGGGTCCTGGGATCAAGCCCCATGTCAGGCTCCCTGCTCAGTGTGGAGCCTGCTTCTCCCTCTCCTTCTGCTCCTCCCCTCTGCTTACTCTCTCTCCTGCTCTCTCTCTCTCTCAAATAAAGAAATAAAATCTTAAAAAATACATTATTAAAAAGTATATACCTTGTGTTGGTATATGGATATATTAAACAACATCAATGAACAACCAGAACTAAACATGCATTCACATGCTGTCTATATGATTAAAAATATCTGCAGAAGCATTGAAAATATCAGAGATAGTTAAAACAATATAAACAATTGTGTTAGGCTTATGGGAATGTTCAATGAAGTGATTATGATTTTTAAAATAAGCGGGTATATATTTAACTGGAGGCATATATTTAATGATGGAATTTCAGGAAGTGTTATAGACAGATGGTGAAACTATTTGTACAGGATGTGGGGGTGGGTAGGGGAAAGGGGGACCTAAAATTGTACCACATGGGAAGTTTCTATAATCAGAGGGCTTTCTCTGGGTTGTTTAGGCTGTGGAGCCAAAGGGGAGAATCATACAGAAGATTTCTCAAGGGGAAAAAGACTGGAAGAACTATACTTAGAAAAATGTGATTGTAAATTTCTCTTTAGGATGTAAGCTGCTTTCTTTTAGTTTGTGTCTCTTTTTTTTTTCTAAAGCAATTACAACTTAATGATTTACTTCAATATACAAGAGACACTTCTGGGGTGAGTCTGAATCCTGTGTGCCTTGGTCTGACTAATTTCAACATGGAAAGAAGTCTGAAAAGTGTCACAGTGAAAGAATATAGTCATTCACAGAATGGTATCCAATTGCTTTGATGGCAGCAACTTTAAGGTCGTTTTGTTCTGAGTCTTAGTAATTTTAGTAAATTGAGTATTTTAGCAAATTAAAACCCCAAAAAATGAAGTGCCATTCCCAACCATAGCCCAGCATAAAAGAAGGCCCAGGAGCAAGAAGGGAGGTTCTCCGTGGCTATTCCAGCTTTCAGGTTAGAGCACAGATTAGAAACAAGGAAGAAGCCTCCTTTATCTTTATTATTATTTTTTTTAAGGAGGCTCCACACCCAGCATGGAGCCCAACACGGGGCTTGATCTCAAGACATTGAGATCAAGACCTGAGCTGAGATCAAGAGTTGGACATTTAATTGACTCAGCTACCCAGGTGCCCCAGAAGCCTCCTTAATCTTAATCAATAAACTGTAGGTGTTCTGCCTAGAGAGAAAGTGAATGCAGATAAAAGTGTTATGCATCAAAGAGCACTATAATGTCAACAGATCACTTCTCTATCTCCATTTCTCTAGTTATAGAATAAAATGAAAAATAACTTCCTCTCTCCACCATTTCCCTGTATCCCTGCCATTCATCCATCTGGCACATATTGTGACCACAGATTAGCGAAATCAATGATTTTTTTCAGAACATGATATACAGTTATCCCTGCCATCAAGTGGCTTATTACACTTTAACTGAGACTACCTCTGTTTTTTGCATTGTGATCTGATTTCTACCCACGTATTTTTTTAGAGAAGTTTTTATATCACAAAGAGTGATGAGCAGTGAATGAATTTTTAACTGAACTTTCCATGATATTAAAATTGTAAGAAATATAAAAAGATCACATAGACAGTGTTTACCTTTAAGCAGCACATGATTTAAAACAAAACAAAACAAAAAAGCTTTTAGTATCACAAGGGCTACGATGTAATCTCCCTAATAAGATCACTTGATAACAAGTTGCTCAACTGTGTGCATGACCTTTCAAACAGAACTCCCTCTAATGCCATGAGCTGTCATGCAAGTATTCATAATTTGGGGTTATGTTTCATATACATTATTCGAGAAGTCTACATAATACCAACAAAATAATTTTCTAAACCTCCTTATTCTCTTGTTTCCAGGTATATCTTGATATACTAAGGAAAAAAACAACTGCAATGTCAACAAATCACTTTAGAATCTAAAGTTTAGATAATGTCACAAACTATTCAAAGAAATTAGTAAGTCTTTCCAGCAGCTGTTCCTCCACTTTCCCTGGCAGCATCAGGTGGCAAGGACAAGCAGTAACCAAATCCACTTAGTGCTAGGTGTGACTCTGAAAGAACATTGATGACCTTACTAAAGTAGTTGGGTCTGATGTTCTGAAGAATGATCAAATAGGGGAGCCATGTAACAGGCTGCCCATACCATCCTCCCACCAAGCTTCATTTAGTATACAGCTTGAAATTTTGTTGGGATAACAGGTTGCAGGAAGGGAGAACAGTTTAGGAGAAAAAGTACTAGAGTTGGATAGATCAAGATGCTAATTCTAGGCCCTCTCATGTCAACCCCTCTGAGAACTCATCTGTAACATGAAAGCTACAAACAATACCAATTCCGTAGGGTTATTTGAAGATTAAAAGAATGTAAACAACCTATTTAGCATAAAAATAAAAGCTCAAGAAATGTTAGTTCCCTTGCTCCATTCACCTGGGTCATCCTGGCCTTTCTTATTAAATTTTCAGTTTATTTTCAATTATAGCATTCCTAGAGTCTTTAGAGTCCAGTTAATGAGATGCAATTGATAACATTGTGTTCTGTGCTGATAATGCAAGGACTGAGTATACTTTCCCTGGTGTTTCTTGGTAATTAGCCAGACATTCCACAAGGTCATGATCTGTGGCATTGTGCAGAGCATACAATAAACAATAGATCAACATTTTTTTTTTAATTTTATTATGTTATGTTAGTCACCATACAATACATCATTAGTTTTTGATGTGGTGATCCACGATCCATTGTTTTCCTATAACACCCAGTGCTCCATGCAGTACGTGCCCTCTTTAATACCCATCACCGGGCTAACCAATCCCCCCTTCCCCCTCCCCTCTAGAACCCTGTTTATTTCTCAGGTCCATAGTCTCTCATGGTTCATCTCTCCCTCCAATTCCCCCCCCCATTTTTCCCTTCCTTCTCCTAATGTCCTCCATGTTATTCCTTATGTTCCACAAATAAGTGAAACTATATGATAATTGACTTTCTCTGCTTGACTTATTTCACTTAGCATAATCTCCTCCAGTCCCATCCATGTTGATGTAAAAGTTGGGTATTCATCTTTTCTGATGGCTGAGTAATATTCCATTGTATATATGGACCACATCTTCTTTATCCATTCATCTGTTGAAGGGCATCTCGGCTCTTTCCACAGTTTAGCTATTGGGGACATTGCTGCTATGAACATTGGGGTGCATATGGCCCTTCTTTTCACTACATCTGTGTCTTTGGGGTAAATACCCAGTAGTGCAATTGCTGGGTCACAGGGTAGCTCTATTTTTAAATTTTTGAGGAACCTCCACACTGTTTTCCAAAGTGGCTGTACCAACTTACATTCCCATCAACAGTGTAAGAGGGTTCCCCTTTCTCCACAACCTCTCCAACATTTGTTGTTTCTTGCCCTGTCCATTTTTGCCATTCTAACTGGTGTAAGGTGGTATCTCAGTGTGGTTTTGATTTGGATTTCCCTGATGGCTAATGATGATGAACATTTTTTCATGTGTCTGTTAGCCATTTGTATGTCTTCTTCAGAGAAGTGTCTGTTCATGTCTTCTGCCCACTTTTTGACTTGATCATTTGTTTTTTGGGTGTTGAGTTTGAGAAGTTCTTTATAGATCTTGGATACCAGCCCTTTATCTGTAGTGTCATTTGCAAATATCTTCTCCCATTCTGTGGGTTGCCTCTATGTTTTGTTGACTGTTTCCTTTGCTGTGCAGAAGCTTTTTATCTTCATAAAGTCCCAAAAGTTCATTTTTGATTTTGTTTCACTAGCTTTTGGAGATGTATCTTGAAAGAAGTTGCTGTGGGCAATGTCAAACAGGTTACTGCCTATGTTCTCCTCTAGGATTTTGATGGATTCCTGTCTCACATTGAGGTCTTTCATCCACTTTGAGTTTATCTTTGTGAATGGTGTAGAGAATGGTTGAGTTTCATTCTTCTGCATGTGGCTGTCCAATTTTCCCAGCACCATTTATTGAAGAGACTGTCTTTTTTCTACTGCATGTTTTTTCCTGCTTTGTCAAAGATTATTTGACCATAGAGTTGAGGGTCCATATCTGGGTTCTCTACTCTGTTCCGTTGGTCTATATGTCTGTTTTTGTGCCAGTACCATGCTGTCTTGGTGATCACAGCTTTGTAATACAGCTTGAAATCAGGTAACGTGATGCCCCCAGCTTTGTTTTTCTTTTTCAAATTTCCTTGGTGATTCGGGGTCTTTTGTGATTCCATAGAAATTTTAGGATTGTTTGTTCCAGCACTTTGAAAAATGTCATTGGAATTTTGATCGGGATGGCATTGAAGGTAGAGATTGCTCTGGGTAGCATAGACATTTTAACAATGTTTATTCTTCCGATCCATGAGCATGGAATATTTTTCCATCTTTTTGTGACTTCTTCAATTTCTTTCATGAGTGTTCTGTAGTTCCTATAGTATAGATCCTTTACCTCTTTGGTTAGGTTTATTCAGAGGTATCTTATGGTTTTGGGTGCTATTGTAAATGGAATTCTTTCTCTAATTTCTCTTTCTACAGTTGTGTTGTTAGTGTATAAGAAAATAACTGATTTCTGTGCATTGATTTTGTATCCTGCCACATTACTGAATTGCTGTATGAGTTCTAGTAATTTGGGGGTGGAGTCTTTTGGGTTTTCCACATAAAGTATCATGTCATCTGCAAAAAGAGAGAGTTTGACTTCTTCTTTGCCAATTTGAATACCTTTTATTTCTTTTTGTTGTCTGATTGCTGTTGCTAGGACTTCTAGTACTATGTTGAACAATAGTGGCGAGAGTGGGCATCCTTGATGTGTTCCTGATCTCAAGGGAAAGGCTCTCAGCTTTTCCCCACTGAGGATGATATTCACTGTGGGTTTTTCATAGATGGATTTTATGAACTTGAGGAATGTTCCCTCTATCCCTATACTCTGAAGAGTTTTAATCAGGAAAGGATGTTGTATTTTGTCAAATGCTTTTTCTGCATCAATTGAGAGGACCATATGGTTCTTCCTCCTCCTCTTATTAATGTGTTCTATCACACTGATTGATTTGCAAATGTTGAACCACCCTTGCATCTCGGGGATAAATCCCACTTGGTCGTGGTGGATGATCCTTTTGATGTATTGTTGGATCCTATTAGCTAGGATTTTGTTGAGGATTTTGTAATCCATATTCATCAGGGATATCGGTCTGAAATTCTCCTTTTTGATGGGGTCTTTGCCTGGTTTGGGGATTAAGGTAATGCTGGCCTCAAAGAATGAGTTTGGAAGTTTTCCTTCTGTTTCTATTTTTTGAAACAGCTTCAGTAGAATAGGTATTATTTCTTCTTTGAATGTTTGGTAGAATTCCCCAGGGGACCCATCAGGCCCTGGACTCTTGTTTTTTGGGAGGTTTTTGATCACTGCTTCAATCTTGTTACTGGTTATGGGCCTATTCAGGTTGTCAATTTCTTCCTGTTTCAGTCTTGGCAGCTTATAGGTTTCCAGGAAGGCCTCCATTTCATCCAGATTGCTCAGTTTATTGGCATATAGTTGTTGATAATAATTTCTAATAATTGTTTCTATTTCCTTGGTGTTAGTCGTGATCTCTCCCCTTTCATTCATAATTTTATTAATTTGGGTCCTTTCTCTTTTCTTTTGGATAAGTCTGGCCAGTGGATTATTGATCCTGTTAATTCTTTCAAAGAACCAACTTCTAGTTTCGTTGATCTGATCTACTGTGTTTCTGGTTTCTAATTCATTGATGTCTGCTCTAATTTTAATTATTTCTCTTCTAATGTGTGTCTTAGGCATTGTTTGTTGCTTTTTCTCTAGTTCTTTAAGGTGTAGAGTTAGTTGGTGAATTTGGGATTTTTCTTTTTTTTTTGAGTGAGGCTTGGATGGCTATGTATTTCCCCCTTAGGACCGCCTTTGCAGTATCCCATCAGTTTTGGACCGATGTGTTTTCGTTCTCATTGATTTCCATGAATTGTTTAAGTTCTTCTTTGATTTCTTGGTTGACCCAAACATTCTTGAGCAGAGTGGTCTTTAGCTTCCAAGTGTTTGAATTTCTGCCAAATTTTTTCTTGTGATTGAGTTCCAGTTTTAAAGCATTGTGGTCTGAGAATATGCAGGGAATAATCTCAATCTTTTGGTATCGGTTGAGACCTGAATGTGACCCAGTATATAGTCTATTCTGGAGAAAGTTCCATGTGCCCTTGAGAATAATGAGTATTCTGTTGTTTTAGGGTGGAATGTTCTGTAAATATCTACGAGGTCGATCTGGTCCAATGTATCATTCAAAGCTCTTGTTTCCTTGTTGATTTTCTGCTTAGATGATCTGTCCATTGCTGAGAGTGGAGTATTGAGGTCTCCTACAATTAACATATTGTTATCAATATGACTCTTTATTTTGGTTAACAGTTGGCTTATATAGATGGCTGCTCCCATGTTGGGGGCATAGAGATTTACAATTGTTAGATCTTCTTGTTGGATAGACCCTTTAAGAATGATATAGTGTCCTTCTGTGTCTCTTATTACAGACTTTAGTTTAAAATCTAATTTGTCTGATATAAGAATTGCTACGCCAGCTTTCTTTTGAGGTCCACTGGCATGGAAGATGGATCTCCATCCCTTCACTTTCAGTCTGGATGTATCTTTAGGTTCAAAATGAGTCTCTTGTAGACAGCATATGGATGGGTCCTGTCTTTTTATCCAATCTGCAACCCTGTGCCATTTTATGGGAGCGTTTAGGCCATTCACGTTGAGAGTGATTATTGAAAGATATGAATTAATTGTCATCGTGTTGCCTGTGAAGACGTTGTTTTTATAGATTGTCCTTGTAAATTTCTGTTGTATATCACTCTTGGGGTCTTTCTCCTTTCATAGAACCCCCCTTAATATTTCTTGCAAGGCCAGCTTAGTGTTCACATATTCTTTCAGTTTCTGCCGGTCGTGGAAGCTCTGCATCTTTCCATCCATTCTAAATGACAGCCTTGCTGGATAAAGTATTCTTGGCTGCATGTTCTTCTCATTTAGTACCCTGAATATGTCTTGCCAGGCCTCTCTGGCTTGCCAGGTCTCTGTGGATAGGCCTGACGTTATTCTGATATTCCTCCCTCTGTACATAAGGAATCTCTTCCCCCTAACTGCCCTTAAGATGGTTTCCTTGGTTCTAAGATTTGCAAGTTTTACTATTACATTGCGGGGTGTTGGCCTATTTTCCTTGATCTTAGGAGGAGTCCTCTCTGCCTCTAGGACTCGAATGTTTGTTTCATTCCCCAGATTAGGGAAGTTCTCAGCTACGATTTGCTCAAATACATCTTCTAGTCCTCTCTCTCGCTCCACTCCCTCCGGGATTCCAATTATTCTGACATTGGAACGCCTCATGGTGTCACTTATTTCTCTGATTCTAATTTCATGGATTCTGAGTTGATTTTCCCTGGCCTCCTCTTTTCCCTTTTTATCTATTATATTGTCTTCCAGGTCGCTTATTCTCTCTTCTGCCTCAGTTACCCTAGCTGTTAGATTATCTAGATTGGATTGGATCTCATTGATAGCATTTTTAAGTTTTACCAATTCACCTTTTATTTCTGCCCTTAGAGACTCTATGTTGCCATTAATTGATTTCTCCATTCTAGCCATTGTCTTCACAATTGCTAGCCTGAATTTCATCTCCAACATCTTGGTTATATCTGAATCCATTTGTAAATCTGCAGCATAAGTCATAATCTCTGAGTCTTTTCTATTTTGGGGGTTCCTCCTCCTAGTCATTCTGTTAATGGGTGTTTGAGGAATGTATAGAGTCCAAATTATTGACCAGAACCCAAGCAAGATGCACTGTTTTCTTGGGACCCTCGGGTTGCTGGCCTCTTGTTTTCCCTGCCTGTCTTCTGTGGGAGGGGCCTGCTGCGCTGTTACTCAGGCAACCCTGTTTGGGTGGAGTTGCCCTGCGCCCCTGTGGTGGGGGATGGGCTCAGTGGGAATCAGTTTTTGGGGCTGTTGTTCTCTGGTGGCTCTCCCTGGTGGCTTTCCGCGTCTCTTCCGGGAGTCAGAGCAGAAGAGACTGTTTCCAACCCTCTTGCCTCAGAGCAGAGAGATCGCAGTCTGTTCTTCAGTGAGCTCTCCAGGCCACACTGTCTCCGTTTCTGTCCGTGCTGCTATAAACTGCAGCGTCCTGGGTTGTGCGCCCCTACACAGTGCTCCCAGTCCTGCCTCCAGGTCAGGGCACGTCTCTGCCCTTTGTGCTTCTAAAATGGCCAGCTGCTCCCAGTTTGCAGGCGCGACCCCACCGCTCTGGTTTCCACCCCGGGGGCTGCCTTAAAGTCCACTCCCCGCTGCTACCGGTCTGCGAGTCTGCACCCCGTCCACAGCGAGGGAGGCTGTCACTCACCGGTGGTGTAGGATCCCCATGGCCAGGCACCCTTCCACTGCCGTTTATCCTCCGATATCTGCCCGTAGAATCACGGCTCCCCGCTTCGTACCTCAAACCCAACAGTGTGCGATATTCTGCTTGTAGAGATCCAGACCTTCTTACATTTCAGGCTGGTTTCGTGGGTGCTCAGAGTGGTCTGGTAGATATCCAGCTCAATTCCGGGGACCAGTTGAAATAGGTCCCCTACTCCTCTGCCATCTTTCCCCCTAGATCAACATTTTTATGTCATCTTGTACAAGTCTTTTTTGCTCACTACCATTGCTCTCAAATTTTGTGTTGTTAATCTAAAGATAACCTCATTAGAATTTTGTAGATAAAAGTCTCATCACAATAAGGCTGCATAAAATAAATTGAACAAAACCAGACTTTTAGTGCAAACTACATCATTAGTGAGAGGATTTGGATCAGAGGGGTCACCATAGACTCTGATGTGACCAGACCATAATGGTATTTTGGACCTATTCCATAATGGAGTAGGAAGGCCAGACCTGCTTAACAAAATACTTGATCCTCCATGCAATGCTCAGTGGGCATCATCTACAAGTTACAAGGCACTTTGAGGACCGCTAAATTGACAAACTGGAATAAAGGCATTGAAATAGAAACTTTCCTCCCTGCTTCCCTCCCTTCCCTCCTTCTTTCCTATTCCTCTTTCCCTTTTTTATTTCTTTCCATTTTATCTTTTTACAGGCTACTGACAAAAACACACATTGCACATATGTTACACGCATGTTACAAGATGAACTATTAGAGATCGAGGAGACTAATATTGCTGCATGTACAATCAAGACATTCCTCTAGGTTTAGCCAAGAGTTAGAGATTGCAACAGAGACAAACTCAAGCACACATTATCACATTCTCTAAAATATGCATGAAATGTGATGAAAAATTTATCAACAGTTATTCTATATTATTTGGCTTGCTTTTCTTTTGTTAAAATTAATAATTTTTTACTAACCACCAGATGTTGTATGATCCAGTTTTAATAATATCATTTATTTATCTTTCTGTTTGTCTAAACTTTCATTCGTATATAGGCATAGTGAGATGTCTGAAATAATATTCATTTAAGGTTAGTAATGGTCATTTTCTGAGTGGTAAGAAGTATTTATTGCTTTATTTGTTGTGCTTTCCTTAATCACTTGAATTTTTTAAATGAGGATGTATCTTTTTTAAAAAAATCAAAGTTGTTATTCTTTAATAAAATCATCCAAAACAATGATTTTCTACTTATCTAGCTTCTGGTTAAAAGTGACAAATAGGGAATGAAAAGTTATACTGTTAAGCCCTTAAGTTTTAAGAGAAAAAAAAGTGTAAATATTATAATTACCCAGGTGAACCAACAAAATTTAAAATGCAATGTATCGAAGCCAAAAATCATTCAAAGAAGGCAAACAAATAAATAAACATTAAGTATAGTGAAATACAAAAACCCTTGATTCTCCTAAGGCCATTTCCTGCCCAATTAAAGAATTAAATAAAATGTTTATTTTTAACACTTGGTTATCAGAGATTCTGGGGAGAAAACCAACCTGTGGGGGTGGTGGGGAGAAAGAGAGGGTCCCAGGGGACTGAGACTGGTTCTCTAGTCCTTGATGGCACCACAAAAGGTCTCCATATTAGTGCTTTGTTTCAGTGTTTTTGAAGGATCAGCTTACAGCAAAGTAAGAGGGACTGCATGATATGAGAAACCTTTTACTGATCATTAGAGTTGATCTTTGGCCAGAAAATACCAATTTTCTTCCCTGTGGACAGACAGTATCCAGAAATCTCTGACTTCCTAGACTGAGATCTTGAACTTATAGAAATTGTGGTTCAAAAAGAGCATCACCTGCTGGATGAGTTACTCCAAAGAGCTGTCAGTCACCAAATGGGAAGTGCTGTTTGTTACACATTTACATTACAGCTGCAAACAGAGAATAACCCTATCTTCCCATACAGAATATACTCTGTGGTTTAAAAACAAACTAGATGATACATGACAGGAGGGAAATTCACTTAGATAGCAAATGAATAAGGTAGGCCCGATGAAATACAATGGGGCCTGGTGATGGGGTCTGGAAAAACTATAGAGCCCCTAACCCCTAACTGAGAACCAGAGTAGGTTCAGATCAGACACATCAGGGACTAGGTAGAAGTTCAAACGATCAGGCCCCACCCCAGATCTACTGAGTCAGAAACTCTGGGATGGAGCCCAGTAACCTGAGTTTTAACAAGCTTGATTCTGAGCCACATTCATGTATGAGAACCATTGATCTATATGTATTCTAATTCTTTTTTTTTTTTTAACATGTGGGTTTAAAACAAAAAAGAAAGATCTTCTGGCCAGATTTGGCCATAGGCTACCAATTTATAACTCCTGATGAGAATCAAATGAATTTGTACAACTATGTCTGTATTTCCTTTTTCTAAGATAGAGAAAGATAGTATGTTGAACTTAAGTTTTATCCTCTCCAGGATTCAGACCTATCTGGGCATGCCTGGAGTCCAGTTGGGATAGGCCTTCTGGAATTCTATTTATAAGACAAGTTAAGTCGCCTCCAGGAACTAATCCCAGTGGAAGAAAGAACCAAGGTACGGAGGTTGCATGAAGGGCAACAGATGTGGTTGAATGTGTCTGAGTACATCATGGTGTCTGTCACTCAGACTGCAGCCCAGCCTGGTGGAGTCATTCATTCTTTCAACAAATAGCTATCAAGCATCTCCCTAAGCTGTACCTGAGCCTTGTGACTCCAGGGTGGCTGTAACAGAAGATCTAGCAAAGGCTAAAGGAACTGGTTTTGCTCATCTTCTTAGGACACGAGGAGTGCAACCTGTCCATGGCATGAATACTAGTGCCAGGGGCTGTAATGTGGGCACCTCTGGCATCCTGTGATGTGCTGGAAGTTAGACTTCGGGACTCGGAGGCCTCCTTGCACACGTCAGCAGCTGCCAACAGTGGTGGCAGTACCTGTGGTGGGCAGTGATGACACGGCTTGAGGATTGGCAGCTGCTTGTATCAGGCAAGGAGAGGCGTGGACACCATTTGGCAGCTGAGAGAAGTGTTCTTGGAGCACACGGGCACCCTGTGTGCCCTAGATCAGGACACCCTGATCTAGTGTATATAGAGGATGAATCCCGCCCCCGGAGAGCTAGGGAAATGGGATTTTGTAGTTATGGCTGTTGCTATGTGTAAATTACACGTAGGAAAACACTGAGTCCTTAAGGGAATCTATGACTTTTTGTTTTTCTGTCTTGGCAACATTTAAAGAAACTACATGTTGCTTCTTGTGATAAAGTTAAGGTAATGTGCCTGCAGTGAACACTGTAGACACAAATATCAGATTTCGAACATTTGGTTTCCCTTTTTAAAATAAAAAACAGGAAGATTATTATAGGCTTTGGGACATGAGGTTTAAAAAATCACATCACACATTCCTAATTTTTCCCCCTCTCTCAAAACATCCCTATAAAATGAAACAACATTGCTGATGAGCTGTTCTTTGGCACCAGTGGACAGTTTATTGCAAAGGAAAAAGGATCTTGGAAACAGCCACTCCTATCCTGCCAGAATTTTGAGAGATTGATGCCCTTTTCTTTCATTTCTGCAATGACTATAGGCTGCAGATTTTCAGTTACTTTCTGAAATCACAAATTGAAGTCTATTAAAAACATATTTGTTATTCTACACACACATACATACCCCACAAAGGTTTGGGAGTTTGGAGACCACAAGTATCTGTAAGACCTAAGGAATTTCCCCTGAGTAACCAGAATTTTCAAGAAAAAGTCAAGCAGTTGCTTCACTGCATTTAACTTGGTCTTTTATGATATACCTAATGAGCAAGGCGTGTCAGTATTCCAACTAGATAGCAATACCCTGCAGATTTTTAATTTTCTAGTAGAGCCATACTTTTTTTTCTTGATTGCTATTTATTTGAAACCAACTTGTTAAGCCCAAGCAAACTAAAAGAGTCACTTTAGTTTTGATACTTCAGTTCTAGCCAACCCAGAGCATCCATAGTAGAATGTTAGGAGGTGGGGGCAGAGATCAGGAGACGTGAGCCCTGACCAGGTGTGTCACCTTGGACAAGTCAGTTCCCACAATGGGGCTCAGTCTAACTCTTGGTCATATTGGAGGCAGGCAAATTGGACAGAGTTCTGTGACTAGCACAGAGTTCTGTGGTTAGAGTGCTGTATTCCTTAACCTCTAGATTAAGAGAACTCTCCCTGCAGAGTCCTAATGAAGGATCAACTATTTGAAAGACAGTTTTGCCTTGAGAAGACTCTCAGAGGCTATTGATATTATAGATTTCTTCTTTATAGAGAGCTGGGGTAATTTTCTGTGTACCTTTGGGTATAAGTGACTGGTATTGTTGCCAGTCAAAGGCTTGTTTCTATATTAACTTTACAGAATTTAGTTTCCTGGAATACAAATTGCTAACAGGAATATGAAACATTTCTTCAGTTCTGTTTTCATAATGTTTCTTTCCTTTATGCTCCTCCTTCCAACTCATACCTGGCCTCTTCCCTTCCCTTTTTACGTGAGTTTATACATGGGTTACCAGATTAATCCCAAGTATGGCCCTTCTCCTGTTACTTTCCTGCTCAAAAACCTGAATCGCTCTCTGTTTACCACTATATAAACTGTGAGCTCCTCGTGGCATACAAAGTCCTTTCTGTACCATCTGACTCAACCTAGCTTCCCATCCTTGTGGCCCATTACACCCTTTACCGCCGACTTTGAATCTTCCTGCTCTTTATTTCCATGTCCACAGATGCTCTGGCCCTATGCCTTTGTCCTGCTGGTTCTTTCTTCCTGTTTCCACCTGTTCCGATTCTACTTACACCTAACGTTTATGGCCAAGATTCTGCTCCCAGCTTTTCTTGGTCTCTCTCAACTGCAGTCAACCTCTTATTTCTGAACTCCTGTGGCAACTTATCTGCATCTCTTTCATAACAGTTATCACTTTGTACTCTATATTATAGATATTTATATTGTTATCTTATCTTCCTTACCAGATAATCAGTTTCATGAGGTCAGAGAATATCTGTTCCATATTTATACCCCTCAAGGTACCTGGCACATAGTTTTTCCACAGTTCAATGAATAAATAACATCAGCGGTATCATGGAAATGTGAACTTATCCAAACTCCTTCAACCCAATTAGAACCACTCATGGGGCACTTTTTTTAAATTGTGAAATTTCTTCACTTTTTTTATTAGCTATGTATGTATCTATCAATCTTTATCTCTATGTCATAATTTCTCAGCTTATCTCATTTCAGTGAGAAAAATTAGGAAAAAAAGAAAAATGAGGAAGATACAATAACTTAAACTACAGGTGTAGCAAGTAATTAAAATCCAGTTCCCTTGCTTCAAGCATTGTGCTGTAGTCAGCTTTCAGAGGCGGTTTAGGTCCACATGAATTTGTGTACTGTGATGTTCAAATGTTTGATAAAGCTGACGCAACTCTATGAGAAAGGTAAACATTAACTCTGCAGATGGTACATATAAGCTTTAGTTCAGTGAGGTAAAAAATTCATTCGGGGGCACCTGGGTGGCTTAGTCGTTAAGCGTCTGCCTTCGGCTCAGGTCATGATCCCAGGGTCCTGGGATCGAGCTCCGCATCGGGCTCCCTGCTCCGCGGGAAGCCTGCTTCTCCCTCTCCCACTCCCCCTGCTTGTGTTCCCTCTCTTGCTGTGTCTCTCTCTGTCAAATAAATAAATAAAATCTTAAAAAAAAAAAATTCATTTGAAGTACTGCTACATGTGGGCCATTGAGGAAAGTCATGGCCTTGGTTTTTTGCGGGGAAGGGGCAAAGAGTAGCCACTCAATGGAAGATCTGCACCTAAGTGGGGGCAGTCAGATGACTGGTCACAAGACAGTGCTCATAATATATACATCTGTATACTAAAGTGGTTATGTATATATAAATATACATATCTATAAAATATATAATGTAACATATATTAAGCAATTACATGATTATATATAATGTATATTATATATGTATATATATAAAAACCACTTTATTCATTTCTATACTTTGGGTGATGTTTGCCAATTTTTAGACAAATTCTGTATCTTGAAATTAATCTTAAGGCTTCCACATCACCTACTTGAAATATATCTATTTGAATGTCAAATTAATTACCAAATATCAACAAACTTGAAAAAATTAAAGGAAAGAAAAATAATAATTGGAAATGTCCATCCATTGACGAATAGTTAAAATGTGGTACACTGATACAAAGGAATACTATTCAGTCATAAATAGGATTGATACCTGCTACAACATGGATGAACCTTGAAAATTTTATGTTTAGTGAAAGAAGCCAGACACCAAAGCCATCTATGTATGGTTCCATTTGTATGGAGTTTCCAGAACAGGCAAATGCCTGGAGGCAGAAGGTGGGTTATTGGCTGCCTGCAGCTGGAGAGCGGGGAAATAAGGGTGACTGCTGATGGATAGGGGGTTTCTTCTGGAGCTGATGAAAATGTTTGGAAGTAGAGAGCGGTGGTGGTTACCCAACTTTGTGAATATACTAAAAGCCACTAAACTGTACACTTTTAAAAGGGCTGAACATTATGGTATGTGAATTATATCTCAATTTTATAAAAATACCAATCGAAGATTGCACAACAAAGAGGTTTTCCAGAAGTTTATCTAGCCACAGAGCGGAGAGATGGTAGTCATTGAGAGGCATAGTCTTCAGCACGCTTGCTCTCTCAGTGGTCACTGGGTTTTATGGTAACTGAGCAAGAGATCTGCTAAATGCTTCTTCCCTCCTTGTCCGGGCTGAATATGAAAGCACACAGCTGCTACCTTACAGTGAAATAAAACCTTTCATTTGTATATTGGCTTATAATTGTTCAAGCACATTTACCCTCATTAACTCAATTCTCATGTTTTATTTCTAAACATATTTACACCTATTTATAACTGTTCATCCATCATGAAAGCAAGAACATTCCGTGTCTTCTAAATGCTATGGAGTTCTCTGCCAACTCTATTTGCTTCACCCTCCTCTTTCTAATGTATTTTACCCATATATGTCCAAGTTTTCTGACTTTTTACATAGCCATAGTTCCTCATGTTTCTGCTTTCTGAGTCTTTATTTTCAAGATAGTGATTTGTTCCTCATCTTTCTCCTTCCTCTGAATAAGACCCATATGTTTTTTCTTTAAAACTATAATTCACCTCTTCCTCTCCCCTAGTCTTGGCTGAATGACTCCAAAAATATTTAGTTATGGCCCAAGTAATGGTAGTTGCTGCCCCATCCTGAATATTTTTATTGTAGAACCACTGTTTGTTAAGACATTTTGTAAGTTATCTCTGTTTTATATTATATTTAATATAAGCCATATTTATTATATTTATTCTTTTATTTCCTGTAGGCCCTGAAAGATTATTTTTATACCTGGGTTTTGTTATTTATTCTTTTATAAGTATACATCTCCTTTAAGAGGCCTTTGATAATTTCCTATCATACTTTTTAGATCCTCAACCCCCACATTCCTCCTTATGTCCCACTTTTATTTTGTTAGCATCCATACTTGTTCATCTTGTTTATTTTTTATATATTTTAAATGCTCTTTTTTTTCCTAAATGATGCCATTATAGCTGTAAATTGCCTAACAACAGCTTCTTTTCACATCTCCCCCCGCCCCCCAGGTTTCCTGGATTTGGCCTGCACTTTCTTGTGACAGGATCTATACACCATAAAGACAAAAACATGAAGCCTTAATTAGCCCCTTTCTTTCCTCATTTTTACGTGGAGAATGAAGATTCAGTTCAGAGGCCCCTCTAAATCTTCAGCTATTTCCACAGTTTACCTGGCAATTTTCTGCACTTCATAGTCTTAAAGAAAAAACCATCACTGGTCCATGCACAAGACTCTTCTTTAAACAGAGCAAGTGGTCTTCTTATGACCTTCCTTTGGTATCTTAACCCTTCTCTCTCTAGTCCCTTTTCTTTCACTTACCTATACCATTTGATTACATGTCTAAATTCGTCATTAGACTACAAGCTTGTTTGAAGACAAAAGCTAGATTGTATTCATTTTTGCTACCTCCCACATCCTAATGCAGCAGCAGTAACAGCACAGCCAAAAAGGTTGTAGCAGCCATGCTGTGGGGCTGTGAGCTAAACAAGAAGTAGACTTGGACCTTCAAACCCCAGAAAGAAGCAAAGCAGAACTGTGAGCTGTTGTTTAGTATGATTTGCTTGGGGGAGAAAGCCAAAGAGGAAATGAATGTCATGGGGATTCTGCCCCCAGCAAGCCCAGAGGACAAGAAGATGAAGCCCATCACCATGACCCCACTTCAGGCCTCTGTCCCATCCATGGTCATCATAATGGGTTGTGAGCTTTCTCCTCCAGTCGCTTTCCAGCTCCAGGGTGGCTCTGGACCTGTGTTCTTGAGTGGCCAGGAATGTTAGAACATTTCAGATCTATCCTAGGAATAGGAGGAGGAGAAGGAGGAGAAAGAAGATGATGTCGATGTAGATGCGTTCCTGGAGGAGGAGGCCCCTGTCCAGCAAGTCAAGAAGCTGGTGCCCCAGAAGCAGACAAGCATTGCTAAGAAAAGAAGAAGTGGAAAAAGCAGAGAAGCAGTGAGATTCAGTAATAAAGACAACAGCCCTGTGAGAAAGGTCAAACCCACACTCAGACCTAAAAAGCCAGGATCCAAGAAATGAGGAGCCAGGAAGGCCTGCAGCCACAGTGACCAAGACAGGGTCTGTGAATGGACCTGCCTCAGGGTATGCTGCGGACCCAAGATGTCCCCCCTCTGGGCTGCTCTCCATCTGGGTCTGACTGTGATGGAGGTGTTGGTGGGACCATAAAAGAGCCCCTTACCCCTAACTATCCTCTTTTAGCAGGACCTGGAGAGAAGAGCAGTGGCCTCGGGGCCACAATAAAGTTCGCTTTGCCAGAAAAAAAATTTTTTTACAAAGTATCCATCCCTTAGCACAATATATTAAACATTATAAGGTCTTAGCAAAACATTTGTTAAATAAGTATTTTTTAATATTTTGTTTCTCTTAAGTTCATTAAGTAGCTACTCACTTCTTGCCATTTGTTCTACTTTCTTCTCTTTTGCTTGTTTTTCTCACAGTATTTCAGCAAAACTGCATTTCTGTGGATACAAGATTGCCTTTTAGGGTAAGAAAAATGTCTTGGATCTAGTTAGAGGTAATGATTGCTCAACAAAGTGAATGTACTCAAGGCAATGAATTTTACATTTTTTAAAAAGTTAATGGTTGCACTGGGTATTATATGCAAACAATGAATCATGGAACACTACATCAAAAACTAATGATGTAATGTATGGTGATTAACATAACATAATAAAAAAAAGTTCAAAAAAAAGTTAATGGTTAGTTTATGTTATGTGGATTTTATCTCAATTAAAAAAAAAAAAAACAACTGCATTACTTACTTGGGTCTGTGATGCAAAGAACCTCCAGTTTGTAAAGTCTCCTTCTTGTCTTTCAAAATGCTGCTAATACTTTTCTTTCATTGACTTGGCTATTTCACCTTTCTCCCATTTGCTGCTGAAAACAGCAATATAAGGGTGATCCAGGCAGCTGTCTGAAGGTTTTGTGGAACTCAGCAGTGAAACCATCAAGAGTTGGTCACAATTTATTTTTTAACTATAATTACTACTAGTAAGTCATTCTGTTTCTGCTCTTTTAATGATACTCTCTTATTACTGCCCCTTCTCTCTCTTCTCTTTTCTCTCTGCCTTTTCTTGCTCTTAAATAAGTTCCATAAATAATGTGCCTTACTACAGTGGCCATCTATGTCCTGGAGACTTTATATAAGGAAGACAGGACTTCTAAAGACTTCAGTCATTACGGGCTTACTTGTTCCTGATACGGATTAACCATACCTCCTCCTTGTTATCTTGTTTATCCAGAAACAGAAGAGAGGAAATTTTCCTCCTTGTGGGTTTTTGGAGTCAGACAGCCTCAGTTTAGATCCTGGTTCTGTCACCTACTAGCTATGTGATCTTAGGTCAGTCATTTGGACAAGTCAGTTTCCTCATGTAAAAACTGGGGATGACAATAGTACCTACCTCCTAAGTCCTTGTGAAGACTGAATAAGATAATGCACATAAATGTCCCTCGGGGGTACACACATGCATGTATCTGTGTGTACACATTCTTTTTCTACTTCTGCGCCAGCATCAAAAACCACTCCGCCTTCTTTGCTACAGACACCAAGCTACAATTGCTTCTTCTGCTCCCTGCCTGGAGAATTGGCTCTTTCTCCCATCCCCTCTGTGCACAAACAAATGCCAGTCAAGGAAGCACCCAGTTGGAAAAGTAAGCAAGGAGTATATTCAATGAGTTTCAGTATTACAAGAAAGTCATCCAGGAGTAGGTATCAGGCACAGGAAGAAAAGAAAAGGCAATTCTCTGTGACAAAATTTATAATCCCTCTTTGTGATCTTTATAATTTTGATAGTAATTCTTTTTCATTGCACAAAATGGCATAGGGAATCTAAATATCGTGCAGAAATTTGTTATAAATGTCATATCCCTTTAAACTGGCGGGGGTGGGGAAGCTTTCAACAGTAGGTAAAAGTTATTACACATGTTTAAGAAGTTGCACAATATTTCTTATTTGTTTTCAGCATGAAAGTAAAATTGCCTGCTGTATTATCAGGAGGCATCTAGGTTCAAGGAAAGCAGTCTGGCCCTGCTACCAAGTGACCTTGGACAGGCCACTTCTCTTAGCTGTGTCTGTTTATTCTTCTGGAAAATACAAGCACTGGATCTACTCTCCACTATTTTTTACTCAAGAACTGCTTTTCACAGAACAACTCCATTTCCTAGGAATTTAAAAAACATCTTATCATTTTGTGTAGTATATTATGAAGTGGTTTTAGGTTAAAATTTTTTTTAGATTTGTATTTCAATAAAAATATATTAAAATAATTTAAATAAAACCACCAACATATAACCAGAATCCTATATTTCCTTTTGGGACAGTGTTGGGTTAGACAACAGTGAGTCTTATTATCTCCATGTCAACGTTTTATTTAGATGGGTTTGTTTGTTTCTTTATATTGTAAGGGAATATCATGAGTTTGGATAATATAGAGTGGACTTTTTAAAAAAGATTTTATTTATTTATTTGACAGAGAGAGACACAGCAAGAGAGGGAACACAAGCAAGGGGAGTGGGAGAGGGAGAAGCAGGCTTCCCACTGAGCAGGGAGCCCGATGCGGGGCTCGATCCCAGGACCCCATCATGACCTGAGCTGAAGGCAGATGCTTAATGACTGAGCCACCCAGGCGACCCTAGAGTGGACTTTTTGAGGGTATAATTAAGTCTTGCTCAAAAGCCATACAAAGTATGTCTATATATTACAGAATATAGATTAAGGATTTTTTTTTCTGGCATAAGTACATAATTCTTGGTGCTCGTTCTAGAGTTTGGATGAATAGCTAGAAAGTTTATTGTGACTTCGAAGTATTTTTATCTTGTGTTCATGAGACTGTATATTGAATACTTCCTTATGGTTGCTGGAAGGCATGCCCTTGGAATCCAGAGATAAACTTTCCCAAGTGGCACACAAGTTGGGTACTGAGTAGAAGACTGCCAGGGTTGAAGTCAGGAGGCCTCCATTCAAGTCTTGACACCCTACTTACTGGTGGAGTACCTGGGTCAACCATTTAACCCTGAGCTTCAGTTTCCTCAACTGCAAAATGAGGGTGATTATATAGCTGTACAACTTCAGTGAAATAAAGTGTAAGGCATTACCTTGAAAAAAGTATCACAGGAGTGTTATCACAGAGCATATGGCAGCACCTGAACTAGGGTGAGGTGAGTGAGGTGCTCAGGGCTCAACATCTAAGGAGGCACTCACTCTCAGGGATGAGCCTGTACTTACCCCATCCTGAGAATGTTGAGCCCTGCCCCTCAGTCTACCCTAGTCCAGGCGCTGGTGTTTGGCCGAGCACAGTTCCTGTGAATAGGAGCCATAAGTCTCCACATGTGGGTCTGGTTTCTGAAAGGCTATTTTGTTGTTGTTTACATACACTTAAGGTAGGTTAGGACCAGCCTTTCCTTCTTCCCAAAAGCCATAATGTTGCTTGGATAAAACAATCCTCTAACTTCCTTTCTTCTTCCTGTTTTTCTATTCCTTTACCATGCTACTTATATATCTGTGTATGGATGTTACACAATACATTCATTTTATCTTCAGCTCTTCTTCTAGAGGCCCTGTTTCATTACAATGGATTGCTAAATAAGACTGTGTCTACATTATTGTTTTCTGAAATTTGTACTCCTGAGGGGTGGGGCGTCTTTTAACTTCAGCTTCTTTAAAGTGCTTGCTTTCAAGGTAGAAGCAATTTACTTGTCAAGTAAAAAGATGTTACAAGGTTATCATGAAAAAATTCCAGAGGTGAATGGGTATGAAAACAGTTCTTCTAGGCCCAGAGCCAGAGTCCTAGATGCAAAAATTAATTGCTCTCTGTACAGATTTTTCAGCAGCAGTTCACATGCTCACATGTGTCTGGCTGAGGTGGACTTTTCAGGGTAACGGTTCAGTAACAAACCCCTCACTGAGTTCTTTAAACAAGAGAGGCTAGTGTTACTGGTTGGCCTTAGAGCTTTCTCATATTGCTCCCTAGTAGAGTTTGAAAACTTGTTGCCCACTTTTCCACTGGAGTTTCCTCAGGCCTGTCTTAAATTTTGCCCCCTAATATCCTATACTTGTCTTCTAAATCTTTACAGATACCCAAATACCACCAATGATATTTTGAAACTAAATCTGTCACCAAAGAATTATTATTTTTTTAATGTATGAAAACATAATCAGGATCAATGATTAGTAAGATCTGTAGAGGCAGGAGAACTGGCAAATAGGGAGACTCTCCAGGAAATGTGACCTACAGTAAAAGTATTGATGAGGTTCTTTCAGAGAGTGCTTTTTTGCCCTTTAGTAGTTAAGAAGCAGAAGAAGAAAAAAAAAAAGGCTTAAGACCAATTTTTAAGTCTATTAATTTATTGGAAAGTTAGAACATTGATGAAATATGGTACTTGTAGCCCATTATTTTTCCTATTGTGAAAGGTAAATATATTAATGGAGAGGAATTTCAGTTTATCAACAAACGATGACATCAAACTAAATGCATTATTCAGGTGTTTTTCCTTTGTTACTCAGCAGTCTGTACTTTGGGGTTTATTATTTATGTCTCACAAAACTTCCTCAAACTAGGCAGAGCATAACAAACCATGTGCTAGATGTGTAGGTTGTTAGTTCAGGAGAAAGGAATTTCAAGTTGAAATATAGTTAGGAAATCTGCTGAAATGCCACACAAATTTACCAGACATTTAAAACAGACACTGTCCTGGATGTCGAGATTTGGGGAGACTTTTTTTGTCCTTTTTTATATTTTTGATTTTTATAATAATAGTAATAATAAAAGAGTAGGGGAAAATTAGGAATGTTTTCTATAAGGATTTATAATCCATGTTTCCTCAGCTTCCTCTGGCGGGGCCAGAGGGCAGGAATTGGCCCACAGTGTGGCTCACCAGCAGTTCAAATTGGGGTGGAGGGAGGGTATGGTAAACGTGGGTATGGTCCAGACCAACATTAATATGCATTCACTCATCCATAATTCGACAGCTATTTAAAGAAAGCCAACTACGTGGAAAGCATTGTGTGAGGGGCTGGGCAACCAATAATGAACTCAAGCGTGGAGCTTCTGTTCTAAAATTCTTCAATTAGTATTACAATAAGGGCTGCAAAGAAATAACAAGATTCTAAGAGAGTTTATGATGGCAGAACCTGACCAGGTCCGGCATAGGGTGGAAGTTGGCTGTGAAGAAGTGATAAAGTTTACAGTTCTGAAGGGTAAGCAGGAATCAGCCACATGTATAGGGTCGGGGAAAGAAGGCATTCTAGGTAGAGGGAATGGTTTGTGAGAAGGCCCAGAAATATGGAAAAGCATGTCAACATCAAGAAACTGAGAAGCCATCGTGGCTGGAGTCAAAGGAGCAAGGAGTTATTAGATGTGAGGGTTTGTTTTGTCTTAAGATTTACATTTTTAAAATAGTCTGGCTGCTCTGTGGAGGCTGGACTAGAAGGGCAAGAGGGGACACAGGGAGCCCTGGAGGAGACTGTTACAATGGTCCCCCTGAGAAGTAATGCAGGCCTGGGTGGTGGTTGTGGCATTGGGCTTAGGGCATAACAGACAAATTCCAGAGGTACTACAGGAGGCAGAATTGACAAGAATTGCTGCTTGTTGGTTATAGGAAACAGAACGTTGTCAAGAATGACTCCCAAATAGCTAACTTTAAAACTCGATAGATGATATTACTTACTGAACTAGAGGACCTGGTGAGAAATTTTAGGAGGGAAGAGCATGAGTTTTGTCTGGGCCATAGTGGATTTTAGGGTGCCTCTGAGACATTCCAGTGGAGATAGTGAGATATAAAGATCTGGGGATCACAGGAGAGGTTTCTGTGGGACACAGCAGCAGAAGCTTCAGGCAACACTTACTGTCAGAGAGGTGATATCACCTTAATTCCAGGGGGGTTCAGCCAATTAGGTGCTATGTGCAACTACCAGGAAGTCCTCAGCCCCTTAGAGAGATGTGGGTAGAAGCACATTTACAAAGTGCCACATACGTTGCCTTATGGACTCCTCTAAGGAAGGTATATTTTCATAGTTTGGGAATGAGGACACTAAAGCTCAGAGGAGTTAAATGATCTGCTCAAGCCTGTTCAGCTGATAAGTAGTGGAGGGGGGCCTATCAGTTTGGCTTTCAACCAAAACAGTTGGCAAACTCGAAGGACGGTAATTCAAGGAGGGATTGTTTGTTTCACAAAGCATAGTGAAATGAGGAGACAGAGTGGGGGACACGAGGGATAGTACAGTAAACTGGGGCTGGTACTTGATCAAAGTATCAAGAGGAGAGAGTAGCTCCCAGAGAGTAGTAAGGAGAAAGTAGTGTGTGTAGAAACTGCTTTGAGAGGAGCAGTGACCCTGTGGAGGGACACAGCTGTGGCCAATCTCACTCAACTCTCTCTCTCTCCCACTTGTCTCCTATCAAGGCTCCCACTGGCCAAACCCAACAGGAAGCCAGAGGGCAGAAAGCTGGGTGGACAAGGTTAGAGGATGCAGAGTGTGATCAAGAGGGAGCAAACAGAATAGCAAGCACCTTGGGTATTCCATCCGGGTCTTCCTAACTTCCAAACCCGTGCACCCCTGGCGCTCCCAAGTTTTGATTAGAAAGCATTGCTTAGGGTAAGGCCTTGATGTGGTGGAGTACGCATGGAAACCTGAGCAGACACCTAGCCAAGCTTGCAAGTCCTGCGCACCAGGTGAGAGAGGAAAACTGGAGTTTGCTGAGGGGTTCTGCCCCAGGCCCATCAGATACCTGTGAGCTCACCGCCTCTGACCCCGTCTGCTTAGTGCAGAGCCAACTTATACAGACAGCCAGGATGCCTCCCTTTAAGACCCCCTCTGAAGTAGGCCAATAATGAACATTCATGTTCATTGTCATGTTATAGATTTGCAAACAAATAAATCAAGGAATTGAGTGGCAGCTCTATGTATGCACTCATGCCAATTCTCCTTGACTCATGTATCTGAGTCTGTATATGAATTCTAAAAGTAGGGATCTTCAATGTAGATTCTTCCCTATATAAAGAAGTCTGTTAAAGAACTGTGTGCTTCGGGGCTTTCTGATCAATTTCCCTGTTATCACTTGAAATGTCAAATGAGATAGTACTTTGCTATTGACACTTGAGGCCCTACGTTAATGACCGTCAGGTATGGCAGTATGCTCAGTTAAGTGTTTTAGACTAGGAGGAATTTGGCTTAAAAACGTATACAGTAATTTAGGTATCCCATTCTTGACATTCATTTTAGTGGGTTGTGTTAATGTTTAGTTTTTTGTTCTGGTTCTTTTCTTTGCCCTCTGTATTGTTTCTGTTTAACTGCTCTGTAAATTACTACCATCCCTAGCAGGAATTCTTAAAGAACAGAACAGCACGTACATTTAGAGGTCACAGGAATGTTGTTTATGTTCAAGAGCTCAGCTTTTATTTTTTCAAAATTCACCTCAACTTAGGGGTCAATGGAAAGAGACACATTGGAATTATAATATTGTTTTCTATGTAGGAAAAAATAAAGGAGGGAGGTTAAGTGGAAATTTGGCATAGCATAGGGTAAGCCATGGTAGCTATTTCATTTGGGTTAAAACCCTACATGCTACAAAATTAGCTAAGGAATCTGCCTTGAGAATGAACTAAAAAGAAATTGAGGATAACATAATCCATTCAGCATTTTTAAACTAGGGTTTTTTTTTTTTTTAAGTAATGGTACAAATAGTATAAAAGATTCAGAATACCAAAAAAAAAAAAAAAAAAGTAAATAACCTTCTCATCCCTTAGGCAACCACTATTAATAGTTTCTTAGGTATCCAGGCATTTTCTCTGTATATATAAGCAGAGACAGATGATTTTATGCAAATATTAGTATAATATAGATACTGCTTTGCACTTTGTTCATTTCACTTGGAAATCTATCTTGAAGATCATTTTGTATAGCATATATAAATTTTTAAGTCTGATTTCTAATTGAATTGCATTGTGCTCCATGTAATATCAAATATATAGCATTTGGTCCTCTTGTGATATAGTATGATAAGCTTTTATAAATATTGCATTGCAAATATACTCAGAAAGAATGTATACCCTCTATTTGTTCTCTCTCCCTCTCTCTCTCGTCACATACACACACCACCTCTGTCAAATGAAGCTTGCTAATTGTACTGTACAGATCTTCTACATCTGACTGATTCTTGGTCACTTGGTATATCATGGTTTTTTTTTAAGATGTATTTATTTAAGAGAGGAAAAAGAACATGTGAGCAAGCGGGGCGGGGCGGGGCAGAGGGAGAGGAAGTGAGACTCAAGCAGACTCTGTGCTGAGTGCGGAGCCTGAGGTGGGGCTCCATCCCATGACCCTGAGATCATGACCTGAGCTGAAACCAAGAGTCAGATGCTCAACCGACTGTGCCACTCAGGCGCCCCAGTCTATCAGTTTTTTATAAGGTTATGGGAAAATTTCTCACTATGATTGTTGTGCTGATTATTCTCCATTTGCCCTATGGTCTGTAGATGCTCATAAAGAAAGATCTGCTAGTATGAAATGATAAATTTCAAAAACAAAAAATCCACTGTTAGCCCTCTGCCCCACTCTCTTGTCCTCTAATTTCTGATTAGGTTTGGTCAGTGGGTTTGGCTCACCTCCATGCCCCCTCAGGGGTCTGCCATCCTCAAGGAGGGGAACTAATTCTGGGTAGCCCCTCTTCCACAGCTGTAGCTCTCATTGAGCCCCAGCAATACTGTTCCCTCAGGCCCCTGGGGAGTCATGCCTTCCCACTGTTGCTGATTCTTTGATCCTTAGCATTCCCTCTTGTTCCTTCAACCCTATGTACGTCTCTGTAAATAGTCCATTCATCCAGTATCTTCTGTTACACTGTTCTGAGCATGACATTTTTTTCCTGTCAAGACTCTGTATTTTCCATTCTTCTTATAATTCAATTTTTATTGTAGCAATTTCAAATCTATATTGTTAAGTACACATAAGCTTGTGATTGATATGTGTCTTTGGTGGATTGTTCCCTTTACATATTAATGGGTTTTATTTAAATATTTTGTCTGCTAGTAATTGATAAACTAGTCTTCTTTTAGTTTGTATTTACCTGGAATAATGTTTTTCTTTCTGTCTTATTTTTCAACCTCTCTGCATTTTTGTTTTGAAGTATATGTCCTTAAGAAAGTTTATGATTTTTAATCCAATCTGGTTAAATAATAGGTAAATTTTATCCATTTGCATTTATTGTGATTACTGATACATTTGAACCTATTTCTGCCATCTTACTTGGGTTCTCTGTTTACTTCCTCTTCTAGTTTGGACATAGATTATATTTTTACTCTTTCATTATAACATGCTTAACTATGATTTTTTCCTACAGCATGAAATTGATTAATATCTCTATCCTCTTCTCTGACAAGAAATGGATCTTAGCACATTTTAACTCTTGTTGAACACCTATCTCCATCTTCCTTATCATTATAGAGAATTTTAATTCCACCTTCGTTTGGCATAAAAATGGATTTAGTCTTTATAGTCAATAGTTAAAATGCATTTGCCAACATGTTTTATCAGTTCTTTGGTGGCAGCTCAGTGTCCTAGCCTTGCAGTGATGTGAAGACACCATAGATCTAGCTTGTTAACAAGCTGGTGATTGGCCCGATCCTTGCTGTGAGACCATATCTATTTCCTATTGCTTTCTTAGAAAAGCAGCATTTATATAAGCTGAGACCCCAGACAGCAACAGGGATGGGAACTTCACAGGTGGGAGATCCTCATTACTGCCCTCATCTCTTGCCCTGTTTTCTGCCCTGAGTCCTGAACTGTTCTGCCCACTTTGGACCTGGAACAACTTTGTGTTTGTAATCCATTTCTGGAACACGAAAATGTTTACTGTATTTGAAGTACTATTCAAAGTGTTCTCTTGTTATATTTTAGCTATTGTTGCCATGTATTATTCATGTGTGTCTCAAATTGTAAATTTATGATGTTATCTTGGCTGGGAGTTGAATCCCAAAGTTTGTACTGAGCACTGACAATAGACCTTGCCCTAAGTGGCCAAGAACACCCATGAAAACATGTCTCTGTCTTTAAGAAGCTTATAATTTTGTAAGGGATATACGATTGACATACATACATGAAACAATTCAAAAAAATAAGACAGAATAATATTCAAGTGTTAAAAATTTCTGCAGGTGTAAAAAGAAAGGCAATCTCCACAAAGCTGGAGTGGCTGGAATGACTGTTTTATTGTTCTAAGTTTATTTGGGGAGGAAGGGGCACAGGAAGATGACGATTATATGTGTGTTAAATAACACCCAGGCTGATGCCTTCATCCTCACATAGGAAAGAACATTTTATGAAGTATTACAGGCTATAACTGGTCCTCTTCAGGGTCCTCAAGAGAGTATCTAAATATGCACCTTAAAAACAATTTACTTTTGACTTTCTCTATCTAATTCATTGCTAGGCTCTTCTCACCTGTTGGGAATGTTATGAGTAGGCACCACCTACACTGTTCATATAATTTAATTATTTAGAAAACCGGGAAACAAGATATCTTCAGTTATGAACAATCAATTCCGACTGATACTTTCTCTTTTTCAGATGTTTAGCATTCAGTTCTAATAAGGTTAGAGCAAAACCAATCATATTTGGTTCCATCAAACTATGTAACAGGCTCTTTGAAAAATGTT